>NC_068981.1:198478940-198493181 GCF_001194135.2 Octopus bimaculoides | reverse complement strand
TGTTTTTTTATAGAGGCAAAGTGACTGAGTTCCTTTTGAGCGTTGGGCCTCATGGAGGCAGGGTGGCTGAGTTCCTTTTGAGCGTTGGGTCTGAGGGAGGCAATGACCAAGACCTTTGGCATTATGTCATGCTTCAGAAGACCCATCACACTGAGCAAAATCACAGTCATGGCAGATACCAGTGTCACACAAATGGCACCCATGCTAGTGGCATGTAAAAGCACCCATTACACTCTCGGAGTGGTTGGTGTTAGGAAGGGCATCCAGCTGTAGAAAACATGCCAAATCAGACTGGGGGCTGGTGAAGGCCTTCAAACTTACCAGCCCTGGTCAAACCGTCCAACCCATGCCAGCATGGACAATGGATGTTAAAGGATGATGATGGTGATGATATTTTGTAACACAACTATCTTAAAACTTATGAAAATAGATTATTTTTCTGTTGTACAATATAAAAATTTCACCAACTGAATTCCAGTTGGCAGATGGAAGGAAATAGTTTGGTTGGGAAAAATTTCATCCATATGTGAATGAGAAAAAGTTCCAAACCGAATCAGACCACAAGGAATTGGAAAATAGAGAAAGCAAAAACACTGTACAAGCACCTCCAAGACTGCAAAGAATGTTGTTAAGGATACAACCATATGATGTTCAAATCAGTAATTAAAACATTAATCAAAATATCATGTTATATCCCCCTTATCGTGGAGGCGCAATGGCTCAGTGGTTAGGGCAGCGGACTCACGGTCGGAGGATCGGTGTTTCGATTGCCAGACTGAGCGTTGTGTGTGTTTATTGAGAGAAAACACCTAAAAGCTCCACGAGGCTCTAGCAGAGGGTGGTGGTGACCCCTGTTGTACTCTTTCGCCCCAACTTTCTCTCACTCTTTCTTCCTGTTTCTTGAATAAAAAGCTGCGATGGACTGGCGTCCCGTCCAGCTAGGCAGGAACACATATGCCATGGAAACCGGGAAACTGGCCCTATGCTCCAGAAGGGGAAAAAAAGGATTTCCATTCCATTCTATCCCTCTTATCAAATGAGAAATTAGAAATTATGACAGGAGACCCCAAAAAAAAATGGATGGTCTATAATAGGGGTGTCAAAGTCAATCACGTAGGGGATCAAAACTCTAAAACCACATTTAAGGTTGTGGGCCAAACTGGATAAACATTCATAAAACAGTGGGAAACTAAACCTTTTTTAAACATTGAGTTAAAACAGACAAAAGTTAAAATAATATTAAATGAAAGGATACCAATTTTTGCTCTTATTCCAGTTTGTTAGGGCTGGATGTTTGACATCATTTTTTGGCAACAAGTTTGTTTATATTATGGAATAAGGTTCTATGCTGCGGAGATTCTCAGGATGGACAGAAGCTGTTCATCAGGGAGACAACTCCTGTGTGATGTTTTGTTAATCTTCATCACAGAGAACAGCTGTTCACACAGATGTCTGCTACCAAACATGCTAAAGATTTGAGCCGCATGTAGACGAAGCTGGGGCGTCTCTTTAGGAATGAAACGAGTGAACTGTGCAGGCCCCTCACTGTCATACTATGCCTTTTGCACCCCATTACACTACAGCTCTATGGGCTCCATCTGAAAATGAACAGGTGCAGTTTCCATGTCGATGGCAAATGGGTTGTAAAACAGCTCAAAATTACTTTCCTTCTACCTTCTATAGCTTCTGTTCTGCATTCAAAGTTTGCAATTTGTCTCAATGATTAGTCTTGTAGTGCTGTCTTAGATTATATTCCTTGATCACAGCCACATTATCTCCACATATCAGACACACAGGTTTACAGCCAATATTGGTAAATATATATTGAGCCTCCCAGTGCTTTGGAAGGCCCTGTTTTCAGAATCAACTTTTCTCTTGGCTTTGATTTAAAATTAAGACCGTGCATCTACAGACAGGCGCTTGATATGGCATAAGCGGGGAGGAGTGATGCAATATCTGGGCACAACACTACTTTCATCTCTTATGCACCAATCCAAAACTAGCAACATCCTGTTGCTAGGTTACTGTGATAACAAACATTCATGCACTACACAACTGTCATTTAACTTGTTCTGATAGATGCAAGAAGGCTCTCAGGCAGCCTTTCGTTGAACAAGGCTGCTAAATTGGGGAAATTGTGGTTTGCATTTCATATTGCCGGAGCCATTACAAAATGCCTAAAATTCTCTCGCAGATTGGATAGAATTATGTGTCGGGCCAGATGTGGCCCACGGTCCTGCAGTTTGACACCTGTGATCTATAACAATGTGAAGCACAAACAATCATGGGAGAAGTGTGAAGAATTGCCAGAACCAACCTCCAAAGCAGGGGTTCACTCGAAGAAGGTTATACTTACAATTTGGTGGGATTGGAAGGAAGTTTCTTCCCATGGACAGGACCATCAGTTTGGGTGTGTACTGTGACAAGATGGACAAATTAAAGGTGGTGATCCCTCAGAAACATCCAGCACTTGCTAATAATAGTAAGGGCATTCTCTTTCATTATGAAAATGCAAGATCACACACTTCTTTGCAGACAGTGCAGAAGTCACGGCCCAAATGATTAACAAAACCAGAAGAGAATGATGGACAGATGACGATGACTCCATTGAAACGATATAAGTCATATTCCCGAATGCAACACTCCCCGAAAGCACACAGGAATGAACTCATACAAGAAATGTGCAATAAAATGAACAAAGCCCAACATGTACAAAAGAGGCCCAGTAACCATCAGAAGAACACAACTACACTACACACACAACACACAATACAAACACTAATACAAGAAAAGACTTAGTCCAAACCCCATAACAAAACATACTGAGGCAATACCCCCCCCCCCTCATTGACAAAAAAAAACAACAACACAATGCTGCACACACCTCTGCAGCACAAAAAATGTTACAAGTGATGCGATAAAAACTTACTTGAAACTATCAGATGTCAAATGGTACTAGTAATGATGATGATGATGTTGATGAGCAATGCATTACCCCAGTTTATAAGAGACAGGAGTTTGTGTAGAAACTCTGGTTGTAACAGTAAAAATGAGGTTGGACCTTCAGGGGAAGGCCTCTTGCTTGGTAGTGGTTTAGTAAAGATGCAGATTAACCACAGCTCTTATCCTAAGACAGCATCAGCAAAGAAAACAGGGTAGTGATGTAGTGCTACTTAGAAAGTGCACCTAAAAGAAGGGGCTATAGAAAATGGATGTTAATACTTTGGATAGAGAAGGGCATGTTTAAAGTGACTGAGCAGAAGTTAGTTGATCAAGCTAATGATAATAGGAAAAGAAAGTGGAATTGGAGGTGGAAGAGATCACAAGAGAACTGGAAAAGAAAGACCAGGCAGTAGGAAAGACAAACAAGAGCATAAAAGATAAGAGATACATCTCAAACCAAAGAAGAAGCTAAAGGAAAAAATAACAATAAGAAAGGGACAACTGGCACCAGTGACTTAAGTGATTTAAGTGAGGAAGATCAGAAGATTTTAGATGAGTTACAGGAAGTAATGAGAGAAGAAGTAAGAAAAAGATTGCCAGGATTAAAAGGTACCGATAGAAGGATGTTGCTAGATACGACTAGGAAAGTAGATTCTGTTATCAGCAGGATGGATACTAAAAATACAGAAGGCACTAACTTATTGATCTCTGCAGGAGGGGAAGTAGTTACTAGAAGATTAGATATCTCACTAGAAAAGATTAGAAAAAGGCAAGTGTGAAAAAGGAAATTACAAAATAAGGAGAAGACTTTAAGACAAGATCTGAGTAGAATAGAAACCCTGGAAACTGAACAAGATAGGAAACACAAGATTCAAATCTCTTGAGAAAAGATACTTAGTCAGAGAGAAAGGATTTGGGACAGTAATAGAAGAGTTGAAACAGTGTGTAACAGAAATAGCAGGCAAGCTCTCCAGATATCAGAAAACAACAGATCAGTATCAACAGAATAAATGACTCGAGACAGACCAGAAGAGATCTTACAACCAAATAAATAGAGGAGAAGAAAGTACTGAAGATGAGGACCCTAATGCAGAAGAAGCTAGAATGTTCTGGACTAATATTTGGTATAAGCCAGACAATCAAAAGGAGATGCAGGGTAGTTAAAGAAAACAAAGGAAGAAGTAGCCAGATCTAAGATTATCTAGTGCATTAATGAGTAAAGTGTTAGGAAGAATGCTAAATTGGAAGGGACCAGGACCAGAAGGCATCCAATTACTAAATGGCCAGACATAAAAAAATCATTAAAAGAAAGAGAGAGTTATAGCTATCTCGGAGTATTAGGATCTGACAGGGAACTAACAACAGAAATGAAAACAAAAACTGAGAAGGGTGAGGAACCCAATGAAGTCAAAGCTAAATGGTCTGAATCTAGTGAAAGTTGTAAATACTTGGCCAGTATCTTTACTTAGCAGCTTTTGTGACAAAAAGTGAAATAGCAAAGCTAGACAGAAGAACTAGGGTCTCCCTCTTCCATGGACACCGTCCACTTTCAGTGATTGGCACTTCTTTATGCAGCTGTCCTCATTCATACACATCACATGTCCAAACCAATGCAGTCTTCTCTCTTGCAAGCTACATTTGACTCTTAGGCCCAACTTTTCTCTCAATACATTTGCACTTTGTTGCATATGCACACTGATGTTGCCCATCCAACGGAGTATAATTTCTTTCCAGTCAACACATTTCTTATGCATACAGAGTCCATCTCACTGCCATGACATATAGCCGTTCAAACACAAGCATCATAGAGTCTACCTTTCACTCTGAGAGAGAGAGAGGCCTTTTGTTGGCAACAGAGGTAATGGCTCTCTGAACTTCCTCCACCCAATTCTTATTCTAGAAGCAATATTTTCAGAGCATCCTCCACCATTACTAATTCGGTCACCTAGGTAACAGAAACTATCTACAACCTCAGGAGAACCTCCTGGGCATTTGAGAGAATCTAGTTCCTGTGTGCTCTTATTGCTTATTGTTCCTGCACATCTGCCACATACAAAGACAACTTTATCTCTTAATCTACCTGTGATTCCACTGCCCATAGTTTACACTGGATGCAGCACATGGAATTTCTTCCAACTCCTTTGGCCTTACATATGGAGCAGGGCCATTTACCTGAAACAAAGAGAGTTTTATCTTCCTTCTTACTAACAACTTTGGTCTTAATAATAATAATAATTCTTTCATTTATTTGCCACAAGTGTGAAGGATGAGGGGAGTAATACAAAGACAGACATAAAGTGCTGGGGTTTACATAGAATGAAATGATAAAAAAGGAAAGAAAGAAAGATTATTAAGTATACATGGTCTACACTGGAAAAGAAGGGACAAATGCATAGCATACAAGGGTTTAGAAAAAAAGTGGCAGGAAGGATGATACAGGAAGGCCTCTAGGGATAATCGAGGAACCCCACTGTCCGAGATTTCCATGAAACCCTGGGAGCAAGTGCCCTCTCCACCTCACAGGTCTACACCATCCACTCTTGCCATTTTTGGAACTTTCAGCCACCTTTCAATAAACACACTCGAGGACAGCACTTCCCTCTCCACCCTCAATTTCCTTTTCAAGTGAAACTTGAGGAAGTCAATGAGAGTTCTACCAAAGAGGAATGTATCTGTCCTCAGGCCTTTCAACCTTGCCCATTAAACAACCACTTTTGCCATAGCCACCAGGCAAAGGAAAATTGCCTTACTTGCCTGATTGAAATGGGATGGCAGTGCAATCATCACTACAGACTCAGACAACAGACGGATCCATCCCACACGTGACAGCAGCTGTTCAACATAACTCCATAAGTCAGCAATGCCTGGACACTAAACGAGAGCATGCAGAATGGTTTTGCCTCTCTGCATGCACCTCAGACAAGCCTGTCTGACCTGAAGAGTTTATCTTGAACTGGTAGTGCCATCTTAAAACCAAAACTGTTCCTGTTATTGTAGGTGCCCTAGGTATGATAAAAAAAAAAAGGGATGTCAGAAACATCTAGATAATATCCCAGGAGAACCACGTCTCAGAGAAATCCTTAGAAAAACCCAATCAATTTAAATGTCTGTGTTGTATTACATAAAGATATTTCATAACTGCCCCTGCCACTCCCCCTCTTAAAGTTTTCAGTTATACTGTAACATCTCATCTCTAAAAGAAACAGAAACTTTCAAAATACAGAGCCCTGGAGATAGAGGTAACTTGAATGTGGAATCTAGAATCAGAAACAATTCCTATCATAGTAGGTGTCTTAGGTATAATAAAAAAATATTCAGACAAATACATAACAAAAACATCAGGACTTACAAATATATATAACATACAGAAAATTGCACTACTGGGTACTGCACACATCCTACGCAAAACACTTTCAATACAGTAACCATAAGAGCACCACAGCAAACCACAGCACATACCCAAGGCACACAGAGCTGCACTCGGTAGTGAAGTGAAAGCACGTTATAAAAATAAAACTACTGAACAATAATAATAATAATAATAATAATAATAATAATAATGGTTTCAAATTTTGCTGTAAGGGCAGCCATTTTGGGGAGGGGGAAGAGTCAATTACATTGACCTCAGTGATAATAATAACAATAACTGCTGGCATCCTTTTATCTCAGGAGACAATGGAGTTGTGCATAAACTGATCCAGTCTGGTTTTTACATTTCCTGTCCTCTCCAGTTTTGCGCAGGCCTGGGCTGGATGTAAGAAAATCCTGGGTTAGCCCAATCGTCAGGATTCCTCTCTCGATCTTGCTGACATTGTCCGAAGGAGTGCAGAGCATTACGTTTGGCACCAGCTTGGTCGCAGGAGCTGCCGGAAGAGTGTCGAGTCGAACACTAAACCGCCTACGGGGCTCCACTCCGGATTTCTTTGAAGGTTGTCTCCTTTCTGTAACCCTGGGTAGGGGCCCATACCAGGTACTGTCAGCCGGAGCCAGCTGAGCCCAGGACTCGTGTCAGGCAGGGTCGTCACTCCCTGAAGTAGTGAAGAAAATCGCTACCCACTACCCATAACAACAACAACAATAATAATCATTTCTATTAAAGGCAGAATGTCTCAAATTTGTAGGGACGGGAAGTAGTCGATTACACTGACTCCAGTGTTTCGCTGGTACTTAATTTATCGACCCCAGAAAAGGCTGAAAAGCAAAGTTGACCTCACCGGAATTTGAACTAAGAATGTCGTGATGGGTGAAATACCATTATGCATTTCATCCAGCATGCTAATGATTCTGCCAGCTCACCACCTTAATAATAAGTACCAGGCAGTGGCTTTCATGGCTTCTGATCTTAACTGATTGGAAGTGTTAACATGTACATTGTTTTGTCTTGGTATAAAAAGATGGGCTACAGCAAATATTCTGCTCAATACCACAGATTTGTTTTACCTTAATCAATTGAACACGTCCCTTAGTGGCTGATATGTGCATCTGTGATCACGAGCAGAAGTAGTTGGGAAGCATCATAGCCATGTCTTAAGAGGAATTCTTTGAGGTTTGGATAACTCACCCCTGGAGACATGGGTGTTTCGTTCAACATCCTTAAACAAACCTTATTCAGTGATCTTTTGAGCAGGATGGTTACTCAACCTGAAGAAAACTCTAACTGAGCTCCACCTACAAGGTCATGTGCTGTTTATCTTGATATGAGATCACCATGTCGTGCACATATGGTTGTGATGCATGTGCCTGGTGTACCCTTATCAGATGGGTAGTCATGATGGGTATACTCGGCTTCGTATATTTTACCCCAGTGTCACTTTGATGACATGCACTGCTCTCTCACTCAATAATAATTTTTTATTGACCACAAAGAGTTTACACTAAGAAAAACATTGTGGGCAACACAGGACAAATAAAATGTAGGGTTACATGAAAGCAGTATAAATAATGAAAAGCAATTGATTATAACAAGATTCTCGAAAAGGGGGTGGGGATCTCCTAGGACTACTCGTGGAAACACTACAAATCCACAAGAGTCCTGACCACCAGAGTAAGGGCTCTCTCCACTTTGTCTACAGGAGTATGCTTAGAGTAGACCCATTCACTTGGACCATTCTTGCAACATTCACATTGTTAGGGGGTGGGGCAGAACTTCCTTCTCCACCATCACTTTCCTTATCAAGTGAAGCTTCAAAAAGCTGAGGAGGGCTTAGTCAAAGAAGAAAGTGTCTGTCTTCAGCCCTTTCAACCTGGCTCACCACACAACCTCTTTCGCTAAGGCTATCAAGCAAAAAAGAAAACAGTTGGCCCTTGCAGGCCAAAGGAAGGTGACAAGACTATCTTCACAATGGGCTCAGTCAATAGAAGAAGAAGAAGAAAAGGGAGAAGAAGAAAAAAAGGAAGGAAAAAAATGGAGAAGAAGAAAAGGAGGAAGAGGAAGAAGGATATATGTGAATAAAAAACTAATAAATGTGCAAGTCACGACCCTTCATGCTGTCAAAATGAAAGCAAGAAAACAAAACCGAAACAGAAAATTCATCGCAGCCAAAACAGCTGACGCTCTTTTCGAAACTCACCTCTCGAAGAAAATGACGCCTAATTTTTTTTTAAATATATATGAAAATGGGAAATATATCCAAAATGAATGAAGTGTGCAAAAAATTAGGAAGATTCATCTATTTTAAAATATTTTATACTAAAAAATAAAACGGAAAACGGACACTTGTCAATATTAAGACGATACAAGGGGAGGTAACTTACTTTTATCAGTTATTAATGATAGAAGCGGCCAAAGAACCACTGAGTTCTGTAATTGATTTTATCTGTAAACTGATAACGAAAATAAAAATAAGAAAACTTGTAGACGTCTTAAACATATTTATTGTATTGTTTTATAATTATTTCTGTCGTATGTCACAAAATGGGCGAAGGTAAAGCGAGGGCACACCACCTAACTAACCAGTTTGCGCAGTAAAAAAAAAATCAGGTTAAAACAATCAAGAATTTACAAACGATATTATCGGGCTCCTACCTACACACACACAAATATATATATATAATTGATATTATGAAAGTCAGTCGGTGTGGATGTGTGCGCGCTCATCTCCCTCACCGACTTCAAAGCAAATGTCACCATCCACGGGAGACCGGAAAACAAAGGTAAATAATAGGAAAAAAAATTCTTAGCCGAAATTGGCGAAGAACCAGCTGGAAAAAAAACTGATAAGAAATAACAAGTAAATATAAATAAGTTACATGAATCTATTTACTCACAGATGCATTAGAAATTGAATCAATTGTTAAGCTTATTTTAATGCAAGGATGTTCTCCAGATGCCACAATTGTTCTGGGTGTCATAGAGGTTGGTTGCTGCTGTGAACCAGGAAGGAATGGGTTTGGTGATGAGGTTGCTGAAAATAAACAAATAGCAATATATATATATATATAAACACCTCTCCTTTACAGCAGTACACCTGTTTCTGTTCTATTTCTTGTTACCTCTCTCTCTCTCTCTCTCTTCCCCTATCTCTCAGGTCAGGTAATCTTGTGCCTCCTCTACAGCAAGGTACATGTTCCTGTCTCTCTAACATTTCATCATTTGACACAAGAACCCCTCCTCCAATTCCCCACCCTTCTCAAGGGATTCTTGTTTTGCAAGGTACTTGATGACCCTGTCAGTGCCGGTGCCACTTAAAAAGCATCCAGTTCACACTGTAAAGTGGTTGCCATTTGGAAGGGCATCCAGCTGTAAAAACCTTGCCAAAACTGACTTTGCTTGTGCTGGTGTCACATAAAAAGCAGTCAATCCAATCTGTGGGGGTGGTCAGAGTTAGGAAGAGCATCCAGACATAAAAACCATGTCAAAACAGACACAGATGTTTGGTGCAGTCTTCTTTCTCACTAGCCCTGGTCAGACCATCCAACCCATGCCAGCAGGAAAAAAAGTTGTTAAACGACAATGATGATGATAGTGATGATATATATATCATCATCATCATCATCATCATTTAGCGTCTGTTGTCCAAGCTGGCATGGGTTGGACAGTTTGACCAGGGCTGGAAAGCTGCACTAGACTCCAGTCTGATTTGGCATGGTTTTCTATAGCTGGATGCCTTCCCTAATGCCAACCCCTCCAAGAGTGTAATGAGTGCTTTTACGTGCTACCAGCATGGGTGCCATTTGCAGGACACCAGTATCTGCCACGAATGCAATTTTACTTGGCTTGATGGCTCTTCTTTTTAAGCATGACATAATGCCAAAGCTCTCTGTCATTACTTCTGTGAGGCCCAACACTTGAAAGGTTGGCACGTGTGCCAGTTATGTGACACCAGCATCAACTACAACCATGATTTCACTTGGCTTCATATGTCCTTTCAAGCGCAGGACATTGCCAAAGGTCTCAATCACTACTCATTGCCTCTGTGAGGCTCAAAGTTTGAAGCTCATGCTTCACAACCTTGTCCCATGTCTTCCTGGGTCTACCTCTACCACAGGTTCCATCCATAGTTAGAAACCGGCACTTGTTTACACATTTGTCCTCATCTATATGCATCACATGACCATACCAGCACAGTCATCTCTCTTGTACACCATATCTGATGCCTCTTATGCCTAACTTTCCTCTCAAATGCTTACACTCTGTCGAACATGCACATGGATATTGCACATCCAGTGAAGCATACTAGCTTCATTTCATTCAACACTATGCATGTCTTCAACTGTTACAGTCCATGTTTCACTGCCATGTAACATAGCTGTTCACACACAATTTGCCTTTCACACACACACACACACACACAAAACTTATAGAATGGAGTAGAATAAGATCCAGGCTACATGTGTTTCAATACAAGCAGAATCTCGAAGTGATAAATGTCCAAGCGAGGTGTATACCACAGGCTACTCGTCAGGCCAAGGATATCTGGATTAAATGAAAGTTTTGCATTGTAATAAGGAGGTACATGTTAATACATGGAGGGTTTGATCAGAATGTGAAGAGAGCAGAGAAGGAGAGCAGAGAAGGAGAGCACAGAACATAAATGTAGAGAGAAATAAGGAATTCAAAGAAAGAAAAAAGCAAAAAAACATAAGGGAGTGAGAGGAATGAGGAATTTGAATAAGATCACTTGTCCGGTAGTATTCAATAGGGCTGCTAAGGTGGTGAGTGGGCAGAATTGTTAGCACGCCGGGCGAAATGCTTAGCAGTATTTCGTCTGTCTTTATATTCTGAGTTCAAACTCAAGTGAGGTCAACTTTGCCTTTTATGCTTCCGGGGTCGATAAATTAAGTACCAGTTGCATACTGAGATTAATCTAATCAATTGGCTCCCACCTCCCACAAAAATCTTGGTCCTTGTGCCTAGAGTAGAAAAGATTATTCACTAGGGCTGCTTTGGTCGAATCACAGAAATTAGCAAGGGGAGTGGTATTAGAAAGGTAATGTGTGGCGAAGAGGGTGGGGAAATGTTTTTAGTCAAGGGGGAGACAAAAGTATTTATGCATGAAGAAAGCAAGAGTGAATGGAGAAGAATCGTGGTGGCTACCACAGGTTTTCGATTGATGAATATTTTGTGCTGGGAGCATGTTTACAGTATGGAGTAGGAGAGGTGTATGTAGTTGTAAGGTTATGAGTAGGAGGGGGGGGCAGGAGAAATACCAGAAAAGAATGTTTAAATGCTAAGAGAGAAGCAGGTAAATGGTAATATGGAATTAAAAGGAAGAGATATTGTCGGTTTAATATATGGCAGTAGTGAGGGGGGATAAGAGGGAAAATTTATGAAGGCTAGAGTGAGGCGGGAGGGGGAGTGTAGTTGTATTTAGAAAATGGATTTGGTGATCTAGTTTTCTCAAATACCACTCCCCTTGCTAATTTCTGTGATTCAACCAAAACAGCCCTCGTGAATACTACCGAAGAAGCATAATTAGAGAGTGGGGAGGGGAAGTAAGTGTTGAAAACCTGGGTGTATAGAGTGTGGGTGTGAGAGGGGGAGCTCCCGAATAACAATGATACAGAGAAACAGGGCTGTGAGGACAGGATTGGGGAGTGGGAGGTAGGCATTGTGTATGAAGGAGGAGATGTGAGGAAGAGATGGTTTGTTGGGGTTAGGGTGTGTGAGAAGTTTTCTTGTTATGTATGGGTGGGACACACAGTGTTTATGGCTGGGTCTTCTCAAGAACTTCATATCGCCAGGCATCTTAGTAAATTGTCATTTCCTCCATGAGGTCCAACTTCCTGAGATCAGTCCTTACCACTTCATCCCATGTCTTCCTGGGTCTCCCTCTTCCGTGGACACCATCCACTTTCAGTGATCAGCACTTCTTTATGCAGCTGTCTTCATTCCTACACATCACATGTCCAAACCAATGTAGTCTTCTCTTTTGCAAGCTACATTTGACTCCTTTTATGCCCAACTTTTCTCTCAATACATTTGCACTTTGTCCTACATGTGCACTGTTGTTGCACATCCAATGGTGCATACTGCCTTCATTTCTCTCCAGTCTACGCATGTCTTATGCATTCAGTGCCCATGTCTCACTACCATGGCATATAGCTGTTCACACACAGGCATCATATAGTCTACCTTTCACTCTGGGAGAAAGAATCCTTTTGTTGCCAACAGAGGTAATGGCTCTCTGAACTTCCTCCACCCAATTCTTATTCTAGAAATAATACTTCCAGAGCATCCTCCACCATGGCTAATTTGGTCACTTGGGAAACAGAAACTGCCTACAACCTCAAGAGAACCTCCTGGATATTTGAAACAATCTAAGCCCCGTGTGCTCTGAGTGCTTATAGTTCCTGCACATCTGCCACATATAAAGACGACTTTATCTGTTAATCTACCTGTGAACCCCTGGAACCTCTTATGTGTCCATAATCTACACTAGGTGCAACAAATAGAATTACTTCCAACTCCTTTCCTACATATTGAGCAGAGTCATTTACCTGACAGAAGGAAAGTTTTATTTTCTTTCTTACTAACAACCACTTTTGTTTTGGCTAGGTTAACTTTAAGGCCTTTTGATTCCAGGTTTTGTTTCCATACCTGGAATTTCTTCTCCAATTCTACTAAAGATTCTGCAATAAGAGTGAGGTATCAGCATATAGCAGTTCCCTCGGGCATCCAATCTTGAGTTCCTCTGTTATGGCCTGGAGGACTATAATGGATAAAAGTGGGCTGAGAACTGAGCCCTGGTGAACCCCTACATGTTCGCTAAACTCATCACTGTATTCGTGGATGCCTCTCACTTAAACAGAGTGTTGGTGACAACTAGATTATTCTTAGCACAAAATGTCAAAAGAGCTTCTCCATTTCTATTGCATTTTCAAATTCCCTGTTGGCCTAAAACAGACCATGAAACATGGTCATTTCCAACTCTTGCATTGAAATCTCCCAATATGACCAGCTTATCAGAAATTGGTACTTTCCTCAATAATTGTGCTAGATCATCATAAAACTGTCCTACAGTTTCATCAGAATGAGACATTGTTGGTGAATAAATACTGACAATGGTAAGAAACCTACCTTTTGTCAGTTTAATACAGCATGACATTATCCATTCAGATATACCACTTGGAAGCTCTGCAATGGAGGACACTAATGTATTCTTGAGAGCAAACCCAACACCAGATTCTCTACGCTGACTCTCAGGTCTGCCTCGCCAAAAGATAATATATCCAGAAGTAGGTTCATTTACTTGACCCTCACCAGAGAGACGAGTTTCAGAGAGTGCAACTATATCAAGGGAATATTTCTTAAGCTCACATGCAACAAGTGCAGTACGCCTTTCTGGCCTCTTTGTGAAATTATCATCAAGGAGTGTGCGCACATTCTAACAAACAAAATTCAAAGGATGCATATTTCTACTTTTTCTTGGAGATTGTTTGACCACAGTGGCAAGATGATGACTGGGTCCAGCTTGTAATACACTAGGACACCTGCCAAGCCAGACCTGTTCCCCTGATGTTCCCAAGCCTTTTTTGCCATTTACTGAATCTGTCTGAGACATATTAGAGTAAGTTACAAGTACATTTTTAGGTTTCTGCTATCCAACCAATTAAATGATTTTACTGAGAATTGGAGTACAGGAAGTACCTGTGTGGATGAATAATTTTCAGTGGGTGTAGCTTGCACTGCACTACCTCCACCTATTGGCCCAAGAAGACTTTTGCCTTCCTCATCAAGCAAGTCTGATAGGGTTGCCAGTTTAGTCGCCGACGGCTTGACCATGCAACAGGTTGTACTGGATTACATGTTACCAGCAGCACTCAAGAGTGACCTGACACACACACACACACACACAC
>NC_068981.1:198477433-198478840 GCF_001194135.2 Octopus bimaculoides | reverse complement strand
AACTGGTCATTCTAAAGCCATCAACAAAACTGACAAACACAAAATGGAGATATTTATCTCCACTCAAATGTGGATGTTTTGTTAGGCTTTTGGTGCAAAATGCATGCTTGTTTATATCGCTATCAGGGAGATAGATCCCTGCCATCTCCAGCACTGAGACCACCAGATAACATGATTTCAACCTTCCTTGGGTTTTTCAATGATGGACACTTGACCGCTAAAAATGGCAGCAATGAATTTTACCTCCCAGTATTAATACTACACCTGTCACTAATACATACATTTTCACAAGCCCACTGGCCCACTTTCTTCCACCAACAGACAAAAACATGAAATCAGTGTTACCTGACTTCATCTACAGCATCCTAACAAGGAAGGACACTTGCCTCTCTCACATTATTCCATTGTCTTTTATACTCAGTCAATAGGTCGCCACGAGAAGTTTCAGTGAGCACATAGTTAAATGCATACATTACAAGAAGTACTTCTTACTCATTTGGTGTTGTCACTGGAGCAGGGTGTCAAACTAATTTGGCTTTGCAGACTGGATTAAAGCACAAACCAGACCTCACGGGATGGATACACACACAGTTATTCACACACACACACACAAAGCTTTTCACAAAGCTAAAGTAAATGTTTGAAGGGTTCAATATACATTATAACCATTTTATTAAAGGAAAGAGATAATATGTGGTATTAGCAAAGTTTGTGTGCAGAGACGCATACAAAATCTTATCTGTCTGGTATATATATGGTCGGTAAGTTATATAAGTGCCTTGGAGTGAGAATGGTGATTAAAATTGTTCAAATGAAAGCGTACAGTTCATTAAAAGACCATGTTTGATAGAAAGATGGAAGAAGTTTACTTCTCAACCACATGGTTCTGGGTTCAGTCCCACTGTGTGGCACCTTAGGCAAGTGTCTTCTATGGTAGCTTTAAGCCAACCAAAGCCTTGGAAACTGAAAGAAGCCTGTCATATGTGCATGTATTTTTACACTTGTGTTTGTCCTATTCACTGCTCGACAACCAGTGTTAGTCTGTTTACATCCTCATAACTAAGTGGTTCAGCAAAAAGTGAGAGACAGAATAAGAACCTGGATTTAAAAAAAAAGTCCTGGTCTCAATTCATTAGACTAAAATTCTTCAAGGTGGTGCCCCAGCATGGCCACAGTCTAATGGCTGAAACAAGTAAAAGGTTTGGATATGGAAGAAGGTTTCATTAAAAGAGAAACATCACAACCCAAGTGAGAGCTTTGACTCTAAACCAGAGGTTCTCAGCTGCGGCCCTCAGGTCCACATGCAGTCCTCAAGCATCCTTTCAGAGGCCGTCAATAGTCTTCCTTCTCCAAATGTATATTTTTCTGTAAAGCAACCAACACATTCTGTAAAGTGGTTGGTGTTAG
>NC_068981.1:198476063-198476908 GCF_001194135.2 Octopus bimaculoides | reverse complement strand
GTCTCTTTTTGCTGAACCGCTAAGTTACGGGGATGTAAACACACCAGCATCGGTTGTCAAGCGATGTTGGGGGGACAACCACAGACACACAAACGTATACATACACATACATATATACGACAGGCTTCTTTCAGTTTCCGTCTACCAAACCCACTCACAAGGCTTTGGTCGGCCTGAGGCTATAGTAGAAGACACTTGCCCAAGGTGCCACACAGTGGGACTGAACCTGGAACCATGTGGTTGGTAAACAAGCTACTTACCACACAACCACTCCTATGCCTATACTGATAATCTTTTTCTTCTACAAAATGATGCTGATGGTTTGACTAAACATTACAGCAGGCCTGATATGGCCCACAGGGATTCTTACAGAACACAGTCTGACATGTCACAGCCACAAATATTCTCCTCTTCAGCCATGCAGCCCTGAGTACATCTAGACCCTGCAGAGTGGTGAATACTCTGACCTAACGTGGTACAAGACAACATCACAAAGTGTTGGTCACACCATAAAATCCACCCAGGTCATTCTAGGGAGTGAGTGAATGTCAGACAAGGGTTTGAGAGAACCCTTTCATCTTGCTGCCATGGTCTTAAAATGCATCCAGTCTACTCTGTGGTTGGTGTTAGGAAGGGCATCCAGCAGTAGAAACCAAGCCAAAAGTAAATGTCTAAGCAAGATGTGGTCCTCTTACTTGCCCAAGAGAACTGCAAATAAGAACTGGCTTGAATCATGAAAACTCTTCCGACCCATGCTGCCATGGAAAGTTTACGTGAAATAAAGATGATTTGATATTTTACACAGATATACAGGTATGGTAGTGTGGTATGTACAGGTATGGCTA
>NC_068981.1:198473782-198475761 GCF_001194135.2 Octopus bimaculoides | reverse complement strand
TATATATATATATATATATATGTATATATGAATATATATGGATATATATATGCATATGTTTTTGTATGTGGCTGATGTTCAGGAGCAATAAACACTGAAAATGTGCAGAAAACTTCTGTCACATTCCAGGGAGAAAAACTGGACGTAGTTGATAGCTTCCGCTAGCTAGGTGACCAAGTTAGTAGTGGGGGAGGGTGCACTGTAAGTGTAGCTGCTAGAATAAGAATAGCCTGGGCAAAGTTTAGAGAGCTCTTACCTCTGCTGGCGACAAAGGGACCCTCACTCAGAGTAAAAAGCAGACTGTATGACGCATGTGTATGAACAGCCAGGCTACATGGCAGTGAAACATGGGCCGTTACTGCCAAGGACGTGTGTAATCTCGCAGGGAATGAAGCCAGTATGCTCAGATGGATGTGTAATTTCAGTGTGCATACTCAACAGAGTGTAAGTACCTTGAGAGAAATGTTGAACCTAAGAAGCATCAGTTGTGGTGTGCAAGAGAGACGATTGTGCTGGTATGGACATGTGGCGAGAATGGACGAGGATAGCTGTGTGAAAAAGTGCCACACCCTAGTGGTTGAGGGAACCTGTGGAAGAAGTAGACCCAGGAAGACCTGGATTAAAGTGGTGAAGCATGACCTTTGAACATTAGGCCTCACCGAGGCAATGACTTGTGACCAAGACCTTTGGAAATATGCTGTGTATGAGAAGACCCGGCAAGCTAAGTGAGACCATAATCCAAGGCCTCTGCCAGGGGTGTAGCCAGTCCACTTATGCGTACCTTTTCTTCATCGGACACTAAACTCGGCTTGCGAAGACCTGTTGGGGCAAGTGAAAGCAAAATCATGATGGCACGAGCACTGACCGAGTGTGATCATTGCCAGAGCAGCTGTTTGGCTTCCATGCCAGTGGCACGTGAATAACACCATTTGAGCATGATCATTACCAGCGTCGCTTTACTGGCACTTGTGCTGGTGGTAGATGAAAAAACATCCAAGCGAGGTCGTTGCCAATGCCGCTGGACAGGCTCCTGTGCAGGTGGCACGTAAAATACACCATTTTGAGTGTGGCCGTTGCCAGTACCTCCTGACTGGCCTTCGTGCCAGTGGTACATAAAAGCACCCACTACACTCTCGGAGTGGTTGGTGTTAGGAAGGGCATCCAGCTGTAGAAACTCTGCCAAATCAGATTGGAGCCTGGTGCAGCCATCTGGTTCGCCAGACCCCAGTCAAATCGTCCAACCCATGCCAGCATGGAAGGCGGACGTTAAACGATGATGATGATGATGATGATGATATATATATATATATAAATGGCTGAGGGGCATTGGCCGAGATAATGGTTGCTAATCCATGTCGCAGCACTGAGCTGAGCTGAAGTATTCTATTAAAGACTCTGACTCCCTTGATTACCTTAACAACCCGTTTCTCTGCAAGAAGCATACCCACGCCCCCGGCCCCATCAAAGTTCCCTATCCAGAAAATCTAATATTCATGTTCTTTACCTGTGAGGAACCTAGCAGAACTTTCTCTCCACCTTACTTCCTGAATACAGCACAAATCTACACGTCTCCATTATTTATATATCTGTAAATAATATCTGACAATTATTCAGTAGCCATGATAAAACTCTGTGTTTCAGATGTTGGGGCGGAAACCCACGCCAGCATCTCTTCAGTTATCTGGCCATTGATGGCAAGATAGCTAAAGAGATGGTGGCGTGGGTTTCCGCCTTGGCATCCAAAACTTAGAGTTTTATCATGGCTACTGAATAATCGTCACATGATTTACAGATAAATTCCTCTATTCATATAATATTGAGGTCTTTCTTTCTTTTGTTGTCTTACCTTTTCTCTCAATATATATATATATATATATATATGGTAGAATTTACGAAAAAAAACAACAGACGAGGACAGGTGGTGTAATATATATATATATATATATATATATATATACATATCATCATCATTGTTTAAC
>NC_068981.1:198471622-198473764 GCF_001194135.2 Octopus bimaculoides | reverse complement strand
GTAGTGGGTGCTTTTACGTGCCACCGGCACGAGGGCCAGTCTGGTGGTACTGGCAATAATCATGCTCGGACGGTGCTCTTAGCGCTCCACTGGCACAGGTGCCAGTCATCGAATTTGGTTCAATCACGATTTTGCTTTCACTTGCCCCAAGCTGAGTTTCGTGTCCAATGAAGGAGACGACATTAGCATGGGTGCCAGTCATCGAATTTGGTTCAATTTCGATTTCACTTGCCTCAGCAGGTCTTCGCAAGTAGAGTTTAGTGTCCAATGAAGGAAAGGTATGCATAAGTGGGCTGGCTACACTCCTGGCAGAGGCCTCAGATTATGGTCTCACTTGGCTTGCCGGGTCTTCTCATGCACTGCCTATTTCCAAAGGTCTCGGTCACTAGTCATTGCCTCGGTGAGGCCTAATGTTCGAAGGTCATGCTTCTCTACCACATCCCAGGTTTTCCTGGGTCTACCTCTTCCACAGGTTCCCTCAACTGCTAGGGTGTGGCACTTTTTCACACAGCTTTTTCACACATATATATGTATTTATTCACTTTTATTTCAAGATTTCTTGCCAATAGAGAAAGAACTGGTTCCTAACCTTCTAACCTTCATTGGAATTTCATCATCAACAACAGGGTATTTTTGTGTGCATGATGTATCTATGTATCTATGTATCTATGTGTGCAGATTTGCATGTTCTGTTTTTGTTTTATGCAGAGCTGGGTGTTTGTCCATTAATTTGTTAATCATTAATTAACAAAGTTAATATTTTCGTCAACAATTTACCTTTCAAGTTTGAAAATCATTATCGGACTAATAAAATTCTGTTACATTTAACTTTCATAAAATTTCATAAAAACTAGTAAATGTTTAAAAGTTTCTATTGTTTTCAGATTGTCTTAGCATATTTAATATTATACCTGTCATTCTTTCAGCATTTTTTAGGCCCTTTGAAATTTAAAATTATAAAATAAGCATTTTTTAACTCTAAAGCAAAAAAAACCCCCCAAAAAACCCATATAGTTTTTGTGTTTTAAAGCTCTCAAAAAGGCCCAAAAAGCTGATTTTATAGTTTTGGCACTTTTAACCCTTTAGTCTTTAAATAGGCCAAAACCCATTGTGTCTAATTTCCCTACAAAATCTTTTATGAAAATAAACAAATCACGGTAGCAAATTCTCGTAGCTTTGAGATAATGTGGGGGGTTTTCTTTTAGAAAGCAGAGAACTGGGAGAAAAGCAAAATTAACTGATGTGAATATCAACAGAGAATATATTGACTCCATAAAGTGGAAAAAATAAATGGAAGGAAAATAGTTGGTAAATATTTTGGTGTGAATGGAAATAGCTGTTATGTGGTATTAGGGCATGCTAGAAATAGCAGCCAAATCTTTTCTGGAAAAAGGAGCCGTTTATGCATGATTTCAATGTCACATTTGTTGAAAGCATACAAGATTATCTGGAAAAGAAAAAAGGCCTGCAAAATAAAACTCCCTTGGTGGGAAACTTCGAAGTTTCTACCACTCCTCCCACCTTTCTTTTCCAGAAGCAGGTTTGGAGGTCAGATACATTGAATGCACCTGAAAAAAACTGTGGAAAAAAATTATTTCACATGAAAGTACGAAATATTTACCAACAGAATAAAATTTTATACTGATTATACCTGTATTTCAAGTAATTGAAATTAATGTATCTCATTTTGAAAAGTGGCAAAATTTTTGTCAGTTGCCATCTGAGATAATTTTAGTAAGAAATCGAACAGGTAAGATGTATTAAGAATTTCAATTTTAGTGTTTACCTATAATCTTATTGCTTTTGTACCTTTTAATTAAATTGACCTGCCCACAAAAGTCAAATTTACTCAGTAAGATCAGTTAAAATTATATAACTATAAACCAGTGGTATATAAAGCACCCACTGACAAAATTTCAAATTTGTAAGTAAAAAAATTTACAAAGTTACAAGCAAATATTGTGGACACCCCTATTGAACCTGAATAATTCAAAATAATGTGAACAAATAAGCATTACATTTGATGGATTAATATGAACACTAAAGATGTTTTTAGGTGTTTTTTTTCTTAAAAACACACACATAACACAGCTTCGCTTGATTGGGACTACACATGTGTTACTTTGATATCATCATTCCATA
>NC_068981.1:198468968-198471396 GCF_001194135.2 Octopus bimaculoides | reverse complement strand
CGTAGTGAAAAGAAAATGGTAAAAATCGTTTCAGACTGCGGTGGTGAGGGGCTGGTGGGAGTAAAAAAAAGTGAATTTTCAAAATGTTTTTTTCTGTGAAAAACATTGGAAAAAATCCCCGTCAAAACACAGAGATTCCAACTTACATGGACTGTCTGATCAGAAACTCCATTTTCTCAAAACTCCCCCACCTTGCCCCTTTCCAAAAATTTTGCCTACAAATTTCTTTGTAATCATAATCTACACCGTTTGAAAGGTATTTGTATAAAATTTCATTAAAAAATACCTATTTTCCAGAAAGTCAAGAGGAAAAATGTCAGGTCTTGTGAATTTTCCAAAACTCCTCTCCACAACGTCTCTGAAAATTTTTTCCACCAAATCTTTACATACACTCAATCTAAAGGATATAAGCGATTATTTGGTGAAAGTTTCATTAAAAAGTATCCATTTTTCTGGAAGTTATGAGGCAACAAAGTCAGTGGGGGGTATTAAACTGTAGTTATGCCTTTTTTCTATAAAAGCTAATGTTAACGGATTAACATCAACTTTCGTTACATTTTCAAAGAATTAATGGATTAATGATTAACGGAGTTAACTTTTTGATTAACGGATTAATGATTAATGATGGTAACTTTTCGATTAACAGTGTCCACCTCTGGTTTTATGTATGTATTCTCATGCATATAGTTGCATATTTAGACATGCTCATATATTTAAATGATAAACTTGTGGAAAGTTTTATAGATTTTTACAGTTCCAGTGATGGAATGGATTTGCAGTCTTCAAATTAGCTTTCTCCTTTCTGGTTTTGAGAAGCCTAATTTCTCAAGATTGGTATTTAGGCAGTGTGTTACATATCCCAGGGCCCCAATAATTACAGGTATAAACCTGAACTTGTAATCTGGATAAAGTAACTGCAATTTTCTTAATAGTTCAGCACGTGTGTGTGTGTGTGTGTGTGAAGTTGCATGGTCTCATTTGGCTGCTGGGCCGACAATTCCTCAACTTGATGCTTTCCCTCAAGTAAGGGGAACTTTATTTCAAGTTTCTCCTGTCTATTGAGATGAAAGGTGTTCCAACTGGATACTTGTGTAATTCTCTCGCTTTCCAGCTGTCACTGGTGTTCTACTTGGTGAATATTAGGAGGATAGGGAAGTTGTCTTCGTTTGCCGTTGACTAACAGGAAGAATGTGTGCTAAAAAAATACTAAACACATAGACGGTAGGGGGTGATATATGAAATATTTGGCTATTATTTCTAGCAAATGTAACGCCTGCTTGTGTGGCTGGCTTTGGTTCGTAGTTGTCTCCCTTGCTGTATTCTTTTCTACTCTGGGTACACGGCCCTAAATTTTTGGTGTGAGGAGGGGCAGTCGATTAGATCGACCCCAGTGCGTAACTGGTACTTAATTTATCGACCCTGAAAGGATGAAAGGCGAAGTCGACCTCGGCGGAATTTGAAATTCAGATGGTAAAGTCAGACGAAATACCGCTAAGCATTTCGCCCGGTGTGCTAACGTTTCTTATTTCTTTACTGCCCACAAGGGGCTACACACACAGAGGGGGCAAACAAGGACAGACAAAGGGATTAAGTCGATTATATCGACCCCAGTGCGTAACTAGTACTTATTTAATCGACCCCGAAAGGATGAAAGGCAAAGTCGACCTCGGCGGAATTTGAACTCAGAACGTAACGGCAGACGAAATACCGTTAAGCATTTCGCCCGGCGTGCTAATGTTTCTGCCACCTCGCCGCCTTTCTCCCTTGCTGTATTGTATGAGTGGTATTGCAGGAAGAATGTGTGTAGAAAACAAATGGTGTCCGCCAAATCAGAAAGATCCGGGTGATTTATGAAATATTTAACTGTTATTTCTAGCAAGTGTAACGCCTGCACGTGTAGCTGACTTTGGTTCATTGTTGTCTCCCTTGCTGTATTGTATGAGTGGTGTTACAGGAAGAATGTATGCTAAACAAAAAATACTAAACACACAGATGGTCATGTGTGATTTATGAAATATTTGGCTGTTATTTCTAGCAAGTGTAACGGCTGCATGTGTGGCCGTGTTCGGTCCGTAGTTGTCTCCCTTGCTGTATTGTACGAGTGGTGTTGCAGTGAGCATGCGCACTGGTGGACTCATTGTCAGCGATGCAAGTTGTGAGGCTTCACCAATAACTGGCGATGGAGACGTAAATAAGCTCAACCTCTTTATCCTCTTTCTACTTCACAAACAGACACTGAGCAAACCTTCCAGCAACTGGTGTTGTCTGTCTACTTGTGTGTATATATATATACATACACAACCATAAATATTGTCGGAGTATTATTCCAGGTTAGTGATTTCATTAAATACACACACACACACACACACACACACACACAACAAACTGTTTGCTTTGATTGGCGGCGGCGCTGAGTGGAGTGTTGTGG
>NC_068981.1:198465686-198468221 GCF_001194135.2 Octopus bimaculoides | reverse complement strand
TATATATATATATATATATATATGTATATATATATATATATCATCGGTTTACGTTCGCTTTCCATGCTTGCGTGGGTTGGACGGGTTGCTACAATCAGTCCTGCTTATCTAAACGGATCAGAGGATCGCATTTCACTCGCGCGTTTCATTGTTGGATTGGTTTCTACGACTCGATGCCCTTCCTAACACCAACCATTTTGCAGAATGTCCTTGGGTGCTTATTTTCGTAGCACCAGCCAGAGAGGGGACACATCGGTGACTTTTACAGCGCGAGAGGCATGAATGATTGTGATTTATGATAGACGAGTGATTGAGGTGCTCGACATTCGTGCTACGTATTTATGACCAAAATAAGCTTTGATGTAGATCAGGAAGATTGAGTAATAAGGTTGGTGGTAGGAAGAATGAGAATTAGACGTGCATTGTGTTAGTGAATAGCATACACGAGTGTTGGAGTTTCAAATAGGTCCAGTGACATATTTTGCTACGTTGGAAGAAATGAATGGCAAACAGAGATCCACTGCTGTCCCTACTAATGAAATTGAGAAGAGGAAGGAGTGATTGAGAGAATGGGGGTATGGATGTGAGAGGCATGAGAGATAAAAGCATTGACGACTATGGTATAAATGATAAAACAGTTATAGTATAAGAAGGATGAAAAGTAGAGATGATAGGGGTGTTATAAATGAGTTGGATGGTTTGACAGGAGTGGCAAGCCAGAGGGTTGCACCAGCTCTAAGTGTTTGCTCTGGCATGGTTTCTATTGCTGGATTCCCTTCCAAATGCCAGCCACTTTACAGAGTATACTGGGTGCATTTCATGCAGCATCGGTTCTTTTGACAAAGTACCAGCACTGGTGCTTTTTATGTGGTACTAGCACTGACAGGGTCACTGAGTAACTTGCAAGACAAAAGCTCCTCTTAAAAACTGGGAGTAGTATTGAGGCATGGGTGGCATTGTGCCAGTTGATGAGAGGTTAAAGGTAGAGAGGGACAGAGGTAGGAGCCCTGTTGTAGAGTAAATGGAACAAAAGCAACTGGCGCTCAGTCGGTTATGACAACGAGTGTTCCTGTTCATCTGCACAGCTTGTTCATGAAATTAATGCGCAAGTGGCTGAGTGCTCCGCAGAAATATATGTAATCTTAATGTAGTTCTTTGGGAGATTCAGTGTGGCTCGGAATGTGACTAGGATGGCCCCTTTGAAATACATTTTTGCCAGCTGAGTGGACTGGAACAACAGGTAACATGAGAACAGGCGTAACAGCATTATAACTAAACCCCCTTTATATCCTAAACAATCCAGATCAAGCTTATGAACAAATACTCTGCACGTATCTAACTTCCATAACCACATGGGTTAGATGAGTGCTGATGAAGGGCAACACCCCCCTCCTTCTCCCAAAGGGTAATGGCATATGCACTCATTACCCATCTCGATACAAAACGTAGCAAAAATCAATGCTGGCTACAATTTCTGTAGAAATAACCATGACAAAGTAATGTAAAGAGCACTGCTAACACAGTAGAACATGGTGTTGAGTCATAAAAGCCTTTAATATACTTTACAGTATAATATTATGGTTGTAAAACGAAATACCACCATGTGCCTACAAATCATTAGCATGGTAAACTATCCACTAATTAGCCTCCGAGCACCTGCCTATCATTATAACATTAACAAACTTTATAAATGCCAGCAGAACCCCTTCCATTAAGTACAGAATTAAACTCCAATAACACCATCTCTCTCATCAGCATCACTAATTACAACAAACTGCAATAAGTAACTGTCAAAGAATAAACAAGAGACTCTGTGAAGGATCTCTAGCTAGAACTGAACCAGAAGCAGATTAAAACTAAAGTAAAGAAATATCTGTAGCTGTAAAGTAAGAGTGGTGCAGCCATCCAAGGGCAGGAAATGGGTTAGGCTTAAATGTTGACAATAGAGTGAGGTTGTACTGGCATTACACAAAAAAGGGAGACTCTGCATTGTTGCTTGACATGCTAGAATAAGTACCAACACTTCTTTCAAATAGCATCCTACTGTCTTGAAGGAAGGACACATTGGATAATGTAACCCTGCCGGATGGCGGCCTGGTATTTCCCCTTTCAGTGGGCATGTTGGACAGCGGACCAGTATTTCCCATGGTGTACATGGGGGCCATGGAATCTCGAAAAGAAGAGGGAACAAGGCTACTGTGATGCAAATAATCTATTGATCTGCAACACCAACTTCAAGAAGCCAGCCAGCTACCTGATAACCTACCAATCAGGTGGTTATGCAAACCAGATCGGTTACATTCTCACCAGGCAGCGGAATGTATGGTTGCTCTTAAATACAAAGACCCTCCCTGAACATTGTGCCCAGAGTGGGAATTTATCATTTTTGGAAGTTTTCCCCAGATGTTTAAAATGCATATTTTCTGGTTATCTAAACTCAAGAGATTACAAAGCAAAAAACCTGAGTTTAAAATAACGTCTGGTTCAATTTTTCTAGCTCTTTAAAGTCAGCCAATTTAATGAAATTTACGTTTT
>NC_068981.1:198463285-198465676 GCF_001194135.2 Octopus bimaculoides | reverse complement strand
AGTATTGTAAGATCAAACATATTTTCTTTCACAAAAAAGATTTTTAACCTCTGTTCGAACTTATTTAGAAGCATTTTTTTGTCTTTCAGTCAAGCCGCAGCCTAGAGTGCATAGGCCAACATAAATTTGAGAAAATAGGGGATGCATGAAAAATATCCAAATTTTTGGTAAAACCCCCTCAAATTTGATAATTTTTATAAAAAGGACAAATTTTGACATATTAAGGGCTAATATATTTGACATCCTTAACATTTATACGTAAACTATGGAAAAAAATCAGTTCAAAGGAGTTAAGAGGCCATACAGAAAGTATAATTCCAATTTGGGTACCAAACATCAAAACCAACCAAAATTGGGTAAAATTGGTAATTATTGACCCCCAACATGATTAAACAAGTATAAAAACAGGAAACATGAAATGGACTCAAAACCTAATAACTTTCTTGAAATAATTGATCTTAAATGCACTTTTTTTAGTATTTAACCTATTTTATGGGGTCAAAATCTGATTAGGAAGATCAGATTCTAGCTTGGAGGATTTTGCTTTGCTTACACTGAAATTGAAGAAGGGCCAAAACACGAGATAACAAAATGAAAATATTCTCAACAAATCCCTGGATTGAAACTTTACCATAGTCTACCCCCCTATGATTCACAAAGAAAATCAGAATCATCTACACTAAATTGCGAAAACTGATCCCTTATTATTCACCACAAATATTGAAACAACAATGGCAAACCAGTCAGTAATATAGGGATTTGATTCTTGATTGTTCTTTTGTCAAAGCAGACACCTTCTTATGTTTTGAAGAAGAAGCTGTGTGACCAACTTCACCACAAGCAGAAAAACTTGAGCTGGGATGTTTCGAAGCAATTGCTGGATGCAACATCATGGACATTCTTCTGAAGATGTTATGGATGTTATCTTTGATTGAAAGCTGGCGAGATCTTGCAGATAATCATTTTTAATCTTGATACACCAAAAAGGCGATTTTGGTTGATATGCCCTGATTTCGTTATTTGAACCCAAATCCCCATAAACAAAAAAAAAAAAATCTTGGTTCCAGCTGATAGCCCTTAAAATTGTGGTTTAAACAAGCCCTCAACCACTCTCAAGTGATTATTTTAACCCGAGATATGATTTTTTTCCCCCAAATTAGCCAATCTGGGCACAATGTACCCTCAGCATAGACTAGTTATTAGTGACTTCAGACTCCAAGCCAGAAGGATGCCAAGAAGCAGACCAATCTGGAAAAGAAGGTTTCAGAAACTTAAATACACTTGATATAGTTAGAAATTTGGGGACAGCCTAATTGAGAAATTTGGTGAGAGGAAGGTGGAGTCACAAAATTGTGACATAGAAGGCAACTGAGAATTCCTGCAGGACAGCTTGCTGAGTGCCACAGACCAGATCTGTGGGTGGTGCAAAGTCCCAACCAGAGCTAGGATAATGTGGTGGTGGAACAATACTGTAGACAGGGCTATTAGAGCAAAGAAACAGGCCTGGAAGAGTGGGGGGGGGGTTAGCAGGGAGCTGTATCAGATCGCCAGAAGGGAAGCTAGGAGACAGGTGTATATAGCCAGGGGAGAAGCAGAAAAGAGGAAGTTTGCTTATGTTTAGTGATGCAAGGACCAAAGAACAGTGTGCGAGAGAAAATTGTGATGTGATAGGAGAGAAATATGTTTGTATGGTTGATGGTTCACTTGCATTTAATGATTCTGCAAAGAAAGAGGCTGGGAAATGCCATTATGAAAGGCTGCTGAATGTGGAGAATGAATGGGAGAAAGAGAGTCTGCCAAAGTCAGCCCAATTGAGGGACCAGCTACCTGAATCGGCAGTACCTTGGTAGATAAAGCAATTAAGGATATGAAGACAGAGAAAGCCTCCGGCCCGTCAGGAATCATTGCTGAGATGCTTAGAATATCTAGTAGTGTAGTTTATGGACCAGTCACTCATATTATAAATCAGGTGATTCACAAAGGAGTTGTACCCACTGACTGGTGTAGCAGCACCATAGTCAACTGCTACAAAGGTGAAGGTGATACCTTGGATAAAAATAACTATAGGGGTATCAAATTGTTGGATCAGGTGATGAAAGTTACAGAGAGGGTCATAGCCCAACTAATTAGGGAGAGAGTTAGCCTAGATGAGATGCAGTTCGGTTTTGTGCCAGGAAGAAGCACCACTGATGCTATATTCCTGGTAAAGTAACTGCAGGAGAAATACATAGCCAAAGGTAAACCTCTTTACTTGGCTTTTGTTGATTTGGAGAAAGTCTTTGACAGGGTCCCCTGATCCCTTATCTGATCATCATCATCATCATCGTTTAACGTCCGCTTTCCATGCTAGCATGGGTTGGACGATTTGACAGGAGCCGGCCAGGCAGAAGC
>NC_068981.1:198456669-198459534 GCF_001194135.2 Octopus bimaculoides | reverse complement strand
AGGGAGAATCGGCAGCAGTACATGATGCTGGTCAATTCGTTAGGTTTTTAGGAAAAAGTTGAAAGAAACACAGCAGTGTTTAAAACGTGAGATTAAATGTTTAGATCGGTAACAGAAATGAGAGTTAAAAATCGTAATTTTTAAGGGGAGTTAGAGACAAATTTCAGTCAGGTTTGGGCTAAGGAGCAAAAACTTCAGCAAGTAGATGCGAAGACAATAGATCTCGTGAGATAGAGAAAAAATACATAAATAATCATGAATTCAAGACATAAATGTATAGTTAGAGAGAACGAAGTGGGGTGGTGGATGGGGAGCGCATCAGAAGGGATAATATATGAAAAATAGGAATGACTTAGCTATTGTTCATGTCTTGGTGAGCTTCGTCGTGGGTTCTGATGGTCAATGCAAAAACTAAGGATAGACAAGTGGCTGGTGAGAACTGTACAAGCCATGTACAGAGATGTTACCAGTAAGGGGAGAACTGGAAATGAGTACAGAGAAGAATTCAGAGTACAAGTAGGGGTTCATCAAGGATTGCTCCTAAGCTCCTCTTTGTGCATCATAGTCCCCCCAGACAATAACAGAGGAATTTAAGACAGGCTGCTTTTGGGAGCTCCTCTATACTGATGATCTTGCTCTTATAGCTAGAGAAGAAGTTCCATGTATGGAAACAAGGTCTAGAATCAAAGGACCTTAGAGTTAACCAAGCAAAAACCAAAGTCTTAGTAAGTAGGAAGGCAGACACATCACAAATCTCTTCAGGTAGATGGCCCTACTCAATCTGTAGAAAAGGTGTAGGTAGTAATTCTGTAAAATGCACTTGGTGTAAGCTTTGGAAACATAAAAGGTGCAGCAATATCAGAGGAAGTTAACTGGGAAGATAGGTTTTGTGTGTGGAATGTGCACAAGTACAATAAGCAGTGAAAATGAACAGAAAATAGATTTCATCACATGCCAGTGGGGAAAACTAGAAGTAGTCAATAGCTTCCGTTACCTAGATGATCAAGTTAGTAGCCGAGGTGGATGCTCCGAGAGCATAGCTATCAGAATAAGATTAGGCTGGGAAAAGTTTTGAGAGCTCCTACCTCTGCTGGCAACAAAGGGCCTCTCAGAGTGAAAGGCAGATTGTATGAAGCCTGTGTGTGAACTGCTATGCTGCATAAAAATGAAACATGGGCTGTGACATCTGAGGACATGCGTAGGATTGAAAGAAATGAAGTCAGTCTGCTTCGCTGGACGTGCAATGTCAGTGTGCATGTATGACAGAGTGAGAGTATCTCGAGAGAAACGTTAGGCACAAGAGACATCAGATGTGGTGTACAAGACAGACGAATATGCTGGTATGGCCATGTGATGCATATGAACAGGGACAGCTGTGTAAAGAAGTGCCGATGTCTAACTGTGGAGGGAACCTGTGATAAAGGTAGACCCAGGAAGATGTGGGATGAGATGGTGAAGCATGACTTGTAACTGAGGCATTTGGTAATATGCAGGTATTGAGAAAACCCATCAAGCCAAGTGAAATCGCAGTCATGGCTGATGCTGGTGTCAGGTAACTGGCACCTGTGCATGTGGTACGTAAAAAGCACCTTTCAAACGTTGATCCTCATGGGGACAAAGTGTCTGAGCCCCTTCTGAATGTTGGGCCTCACAGAGGCAATGACTGACACCTATGGCATTACGTTGTGCTTGAGAAGAAGACCCATCAAGCCAGGTAAAACCACTGTTGTGGCAGATACTGGTGTCATGTAAATGGCACCTGTGTTGATGGCTTGTAAAAGCATCCATTACACTTTGGGAGTAAGTGTTAGGAAGGGCATCCAGCCATAGAAACCCTGCCGAAACAGACTGGAGCCTTATGCAGCATGCCAGCCCAGGTCATACTGTCCAACCCATGCCAGCATGGACAACGGACACTAAATGATGATGACTGCTTTCCTCATACGTCAATGAAGGCTGTTCTAGAATCAAAGAGTAACACATTGGCTGAACTGATAAGATACAAGATAAGAGGCTGATGGGTCAGCAGCTGGTATTGTTGCCAGCATTGCATTGTATTCATAACCAAGGCAATTCACAAAGACCAACATATGTGTAGGAAGGAGATGCATTAGTAAATATCAGGTCATCCCATAAGTTCCGTCCGAATTTTGAATAAAAGAAAACAAGTGATCAACTGTTATATTTAATTGAAATTTAATCATCAATGTACTTTCCCTGATTATCTATGACTTCTTTCCATCTATTTACAAGCTTTTTAATCCCATCAATGCAAAACTCTTTTGGTTTCAAAGCAAAGAACTCTGAAATGTCAGTTTTGACCTCCTGGCTTACGAAAGTTACGTCCCCCAAATGATTCTGTAAACTACGAAACAAATGGTAGTCTGAAGAAGCAAGGCCGGGAGAATAGGGTGGATGAGGAATTTTTTCCCAACCAAGTTCTTCGATCATCTGTGATGTGATCTTTGCAGTGTGGGGTCGCGCATTGTCCTGATGAAACATCACTCCTTTTCGATTCATAATGGCATAGATTTTATTGCTTTACTTGTTTCTGTCATGTGACTATGGCCATGGTGGAGCACCGTTGTTGGTGGAAGAAATCAACCACAGGATTTATTCTTTGTAAGTCTAGTAGTCATTGTGTCAGTGTCTTTTACCAAACCGCTAAGTTACAGGAATGTAAACACAGCAACATCAGTTGTCAAGCAATGGTGGGGGTACAAACACAAGATACAGGCACACACATACACAAATATACACATATATACGACGGCCTTCTTTCAGTTCCCGAGTAAGAAATCCACTCAAAACTTTGTTCAGCCTGAGGCTATAGTAAGCACATATATATATATATATATATATATA
>NC_068981.1:198451754-198455676 GCF_001194135.2 Octopus bimaculoides | reverse complement strand
TTATAATGAATTGCTTAATATAAAGAAAAGTATGTTTTTCCAAGCAAATACAGTTAGAAAAAATATTTACCATTTCAAGTCATCACTAAAAGCAAAGCTCATCAATTTTTGAATGAAATAATAATTTTATTCTTTTATTCTAAGTTGTAAATTTTACCCGAGAAATAAAGCAAATAATCACCAAATGCATTGTTAAAAATCTGCAACTCGATAGCAAATATCTCCAAATTGATTAGAAATGCATAAATTTAATAATAACAATGTTTTTGAGATTCCGGTTCGAATGACATAAGTGTTTTTGTTTCATTTTTGACACGTAATAATTAAATAGTGGAAGAGATATGATGTTGCTGTGGGCTGGAAGTATGGAAGAAGTTAAAATTTTTTTTGACTAAAACACAACCGGAACCCTAAGTAAGGCATGTGTAAAATTTGAATGAAATTGGTTGTGTAGTTCTGGAGTTTTAGGGATTCACGCAGACATACATTCTCAATTTTATATATATATAGACATATGCTTTTGGTGTGAATGGCTTTATTATACAGTGCCGTATTTTATAATACTGTAAATAATAATAATGGTATTTTTATATAAGCTTAAAGCTTATGCCATTCACCGTACAACGAGTAAGGAAAATAGTCTAATAACGGAGCATATAAACTCTCGAAAGAAAAAAAGAAGGCTTTCCCATCTGCGTGGGACGCGAATCCACATCCCTTTGTTAACATGACTGTGTGTGTTACCTTTACACACGGATAGGAAAGCCTTTTTTCTGTCGAGGGCTTCTATGCCCCTTTATTAGACTATTTTCCTTAGTCATTGCACGGTGAACGCCATAAACTTTAATGCTATATAAAAATACCATTATTATTATATTTACAGGATTGTAAGATACGGCGTCGTATAATAAACCATTTGCACCGAAAGCATATATATATATACATATATATCTACATCTATAATCTATCTATAACTATAGTATAGCTCGTTTTGTGAGTGTGTGTGTGTGTTGCATCTATAGAAATCCACACCTTACAATATAACAACCTGGGAGTCGCACCAAGGAATTCCTCATGGTCGAAAATGCCCGGAATCGGCCATTTGTTTTTTTTTTTTGGTTGCTTCCTAACACGTGAATTTCTGCATTAAAAATAATTTTAAACCATAAATTCTAACAAATCGCCATTATTTGCAAACATGAGTTCAGTCCCCTTCTACCTACGCTGTAAACAGATAGAGAGAGAGAAACATAGCAGATTTTTTCAATATCGTCTTTTTACTGGATTATTTTGTAAACAATGTTACGAAACTTCATGTTTTCCAATTATATATGTATATATATTATATGCTCCGTTATTAGACTATTTTCATTACTCATTGCACGGTGAACGGCGTAAGCAGCTTATGTAAAAATACCATTATTATTATTATTTACAGGATTGTAAAATACAGCACCGTATAATAAAGCCATTCACACCGAAAGTATATATATATATATATATATATATATATATATATATATATATATATATATATATATATATGCTTACTTTAGCCTCAGGCTGACCAAAATCATGTGAGTGGATTTCGTACTCGGAAACTGAAAGAACACTGTCGTATATATGTGTATATTTGTGTATGTGTGTGCCTGTGTCTTGTGTTTGTACCTTCACCATTCCTTGACAACTGATGTTGCTGTGTTTACATTCCTGTAACTTAGCGGTTTCGTAAAAGACACTGACAGAATGAGTACTAGGCTTATAAAGAATAAATCCTGTGGTTGATTTCTTCGACCAACGATGGTGTTCCACCATGGCCGCAGTCACATGACTGAAACACGTAAAGCAATAAAATCTATGCCATTTTAATCTCGAGCAAGGCCGGGTATCTCTGCTAGTATATATATAATTATTTGTGGATAAAGGGAGCAGTAAAAAGAGGAAATTGAAAAAATCTGTTATCTCTGTTGCTCTCTCTCTTTGCACCGTCGCTAGAAGGGGACTGAACTCATGTTTGCAAATAATGGCGACTTGAAAATTGTTAGAATTTATGGTTTAAAATTATTTTTAATGCAAAATTCACGTGTTAGGAAGCAACCAAAAAAAAAACAAAACAAGTGGCCGATTCCAGGCATTTTCGACCATGAGGAATCCATTGGTGCGACTCCCAGATTGCTATCTTGTAAGGTGTGGATTTCTATAGATGCAACACACACACACACACACACACACTCACAAACTGAGCTCTACTATAGGTATGGATGGTGGTTCTCTACTCCTTATGCAGAGCCTGACCACCTCTTGTACTTCCACCTTAGATCCTGATCCGTGGTGTCTGATGTAGCTTTTTAAACCAGACAATGGATTCAAAAGACACCCACATCGGTTGTGTATCTGATGTGGACGAATACGGGTTGCAGTTGGGTTCTGATCTTTGTGGATCTTGAAATGTCTTTTGAGGTCTCTGTTAGATTTGCAGATGTTATGGCATGCACAGCACTGAAAGGTGTGCACAAATATCCAGGCACAGTAGTTAGTGGAGGTTTGTTTTTCATGGGTCCTCAAATGAGATTTGAGTCCAGCGAAAGAAAGGTGTGGTCTGTCACAAACTGTGCACACATCATCATCACTGTTTAATGTCTATTTCCATGCTGGCATGGGTTGGACTGTTTGACAGGATCTGGCAAACCAGACGACTTCACCAAGCTCTGTTGTCTGCTTTGGCATGGTTTCTATAGCTGGATGATCTTCCTAGCACCAACCATTTTACAGAGTGTATGGAATGCTTTTTATGTGACACCAGCACTGACAGGGTAACTAAAGTAACTGGGAGTGGGGGTGGCTTTGTGCCAGTTGATGAGGTGCATGTTTATGTGCTCATATGTCCATATGTGTACTATAAGGCTGTTGTAAAGTACATTTCTCCCACTGGTGTGATGTGTGACTGCCATTGTACTGTAGTTGCTGTTTTACTCTAGTAGCCACAATACTTACTAGTCATCGGATACCGTTGTATCTCTTTGTACTGGAATAGTAATGCACTAACTTCTTCTGTCTTGCTATTGCTGAAAGCTCCACAAGACACCGACTAGAACTGTCGACTCCCAATTCTCAACCCTCTCTTGACAACCGGCTACTGGTCTATTTACCAGGAGAGATATACAGTTTCACTATACAATAATGGTGCATACATGTATGTATACATATGGTGGACTGATGAAGATTCAGCAACTTCTTACTGAACATGTTGCACAGGTGATATGTTTATAGTGATCTAATGTTTGTGCTGTATCTGTACATCACCTGTACAGGTGCATCTGGGTGCCACATATCAGATGTCAAAGTGATTGCAGAGCAACATGAAATGAAGAGTTTTGCTCAGGAATACAGTATACCATCCAGCCTGGGATTTGAAACCATGATCTTTTGATTGTGAGTGCAATATGCCAGCCACTCAGTTGTGTGCTTTGAGACACACAATTTTAACTTGTGTTTTGCCAAAGCTGGACATGCAGGCAGGTTCCCTCCTGCATAGTGTGACACCATTCTGTATGATCAGTGTGTCACCAATCTCTACGATCCTTTGTCATCTTTTTCACAAGTTGCAACAACTTGAGAGATCTTCTTCACCAATTTGTCCCAAGAGTTCTTTCGTTTGCCTTTTCCAAATGTTCCATTCACTGAAAGTGCACACTCACCTTCTTTATACTGCTGTCCCCCCCCCCTTCATATGCTTCACTTGTCCATACCAAGTGATTGTGGAATTTCATGGATGAATTAAATAATTGTGGGTTTTTTTCTCTAAATTATATATTTATATATTATATATTGAAATTTAATTTAATTTTGATAAATTAAATTGAATTTTTCCCTGTAAATTTGGGATTTTTTCCCCTAATATTATTATAGTATATATGTATGT
>NC_068981.1:198449230-198451382 GCF_001194135.2 Octopus bimaculoides | reverse complement strand
TTATGTATAGTAATACCCTTATATAAATAAATATATTTATAGGGAATAAATGTTGGATTTTTCCCTTATGAGGTTTTTTCCACGCTAACTACTTGATAAATTATTATAAAGATTTAATCTTATACTTGAATTATATATATATATATATATATATATATATATATATATAATGACTAGTAGATCAGACATGAGTTGCGCCTGTCTAGTGTTCTTTTAGTTCAAATACTACCATTGCATTTCGTTCCTGTTTGTTTAACTACAGAAAGACTTCATTGCAATTCCGGAGACACATTTGTTTTCACCATTTATTGTATCTTCACACACACACACATAGTCGTAGCCCGGCTGATATCCCTATTTATGCCCAAGTCGTTTCTATTTTGGTCGTCTTCCATGCACGCAAACACACACACGCACGCAATATTGATACGGAATAGAGAACCAAAGTGTAACTATATACATATACATAGGATATTTATCCTTACAGACATGAAACAAAGTGTATGCAACTATATAAACACAGAAAGAAAATGCGAGAGGGACAAGTTTTATTGCTGGAACGAAAGTGTATGTAACAGTGTGTGTGTGTGTGTGTTAGAACAGCGTAATATAAACACACACACACACACAATAGTTCTGATTGCAGATTGACATCCAAATGTATGTAGCTGTGTATTTTAATTTTCTTGTAGTATTTTCCATTTCTCACCAATCTTCGCCGTAGATCATTTCGCTTTACCAAACCGGTCCAAACATCCGACACACACACACACACACGATATTCGTCTTTTTATATCATCTCGGCTCGAGAACCTTCCCAGCCTACACATACACACAAATACATATTTATATAAAGCTCCACGTACTCGTTTTTTTCTTCTTTTTGTTACACACGTTCAAATACTGCTCTCTCCCCACTCTCTCTGTATGTGTATGTGTGCGTGCGTGTGTGTGTGTATATATATGTAGAGAGAGAGAGAGAGATACCGATAATTGTTGGTAATTTCTCCTTCCCCACCACCTCGACTCCTTCGGTGCGCACTGATGTCTTCTAATTAATATATTCCTTCTATCTTAAAATATTTCCCATGTAATGCTTTACTTCATTATATTTACTCAATCTTTTCCACCTGTATTTACGTAATTGATTCCCGTCTCATCTACCTGCCAATAGTTGGTGTTTTATTTTAAATCTTCTCATCTAAGTTACATAATAATGCGTCTTATGCACGAAACGTTCTTGACATTATTATTGTCTGACAATCACTAATGCTGTTGTTTAATTGCTTTCGTTAATAACAATGATCCATACCGGAATGATTATGGAATTAAGTGATCGTTAATCTTATTTCCGTGTTTACTTACTCGTATCAGTTGTTGTTTGATTAAACTGTTTCTAGCCTCGAGTCAGTGTTTTCCTAAATAGAAACTGATGTAATTCGACCGCAAGCATCAAAATAAATGTTTTATCAGCTGTGTTTTCATTTAGTTCCAACTGATAACAACAAAAACAACAACAACAACAATAATAATAATAATAATAATAATAATAATAATAGAAGGTATTCAACCCATTCTAAAATGATATTTTCCATTGTAAAGGTTAGAACTAATTTCGTTATAAATGATTATCTTTTGATTGTTTTTCCGATTATATATACACACATATACACATGCATGCATATGTATGTATTGCACTGCTGTACTCAAGAAGACCTGTGCCCCCCAGCAGAATTGATAACGCTGCTGGTGTCACGTGCAGAGACAATGGAGGCAGGTGAGAGCCCCTGGCCTTACCAGCTCGGGTTAAACTATCCAAAGCATGTGGGCATTCAGTGATGCTGAGGATCATCATCATCGTCGTTTAACGTCCGCTTTCCATGCTAGCATGGGTTGGACGATTTGACTGAGGACTGGTGAAACCAGATGGCTACACCAGGCTCCAATCTAATTTGGCAGTCTTTCTACAGCTGGATTAGCTGGATGCCCTTCCTAACGCCAACCACTCAGAGAGTGTAGTGGGTGCTTTTATGTGTCACCCACACAAGAGCCAGCCCAGGGGCACCAGCAACGATCCCGCGTGTATGTATATGTATACAGGTGCCTACATGCATATACTTACGTGTGTTTTGTTTTGAATATGTTTTCTATC
>NC_068981.1:198443136-198449058 GCF_001194135.2 Octopus bimaculoides | reverse complement strand
GCACAAGAGCCAGTCCAGAGTCACTGGCAACGATCTCACTCGAAAGATTTCATGTGTCGCCCGCACATGAGCCAGTCCATGGGCACCGGCAACGATCTCGCTCGATAAACCTCATGTGTCACCCGCACAAGAGCCGGCCCAGGGGCGTCACCCGCACATGAGCCAGTCCAGGGGCACTGGCAACGAACCCGCTCAAAACATTTCATGTGTCACCCGCACAAGAGTCAGTCCAGGGGCACTGGCAACGACCTCGCTCGAAAGATATCATGTGCCGCCCGCACATGAGCCAGCCCAGGGGCACCAGCAACGATCCCGCGTGTATGTATATGTATACAGGTGCCTACATGCATATACTTACGTGTGTTTTGTTTTGAATATGTTTTCTATCAGCAACAAAAGCTCCCTTTCTCAGTGCAAGGCTGGTATCCTGGATTGGAATAATCTAGTGACCTGGGCCAGTGCTGCTCAAACTATCTGATGTGCCATACCAGCAGTTTTTTTTCTTTTCTTTTCTTTTTTTTTTTTTGCCAAAAGCTTGTCATATATATATATTTTATGTGTATCTGTGCTTGTCTCCCTCACCATTGCTTGACAACCAATGTTGATCTGTTTGCATCCCTGTAACTTAGCGGTTCAGCAAAAGAGACCGATAGAATAAGTACTAGGCTTACAAAGAATAAGTCCTGGGGTCAATTTGTTTGACTAAAGGCAGTGCTCCAGCATGGCCGCAGGCAAATGACTGAAACAAGTAAAAGAATAAATGAATAAAAGAAAAACATTTGGTGCATTGAAGAAGATAATTTTACCCAGAAAATCTTTTGTGGACCATTGAAGGGTCCCATGGACCCCAGTTGAGAACTAAACAAGTCAGCCACCAGGAGGACTTGTGGCTGTTTGCTCTCTTTTTTAGTGAGACAACTGCAGAAGAGCTGGCCATTAATATGCAGCATGATGTGGAGAAGGCTTTTCATGAAGTCCCGCAACGTATCACATGTGAAAGGTCTTCTCCAGACCTGCTAGTCACTATGGAAACTTGATCGAGATCAGGAGACCCTTCCACTTCACAGAAGCATTGATAATTTATCCCCCACACACTCTCCTCATGTAAAATTTTTAAATGAAATTAAAAACTATACTCTTTTACTTGTTTCAGTCATTTGACTGTGGCCATGCTGGAGCACTGCATTTAGTGGAGCAAATCGACCCCAGGACTTATTCTTTGTGAGCCTAGTACTTATTCTATCAGTTCTCAAGCGATGTCTGGGGGGGGGGGACAAACACAGACACACAAACATATACACACACATACCTATATATATATATATATATATATATATATACACGCATACAACAGGCTTCTTTCAGTTTCCGTCTACCAAATCCACCCACAAGGCTTTGGTCAGCCTGAGGCTATAGTAGAAGACACTTGCCCAAGGTGCCACGCAGTGGTTGGTAAGCAAGCTACTTACCACACAACCACTCCTGCGCCTGTAGTGAATAAAAATTTCCTTGATTTAAAAATGATTCTTCCAGCATACTTTTTTATGCTGTTATTATTTTTCAAAAAGAAATGTTAGAAGAAACTTAATGAAAATACTTAATGAAATTGATACCAATAAATATTCAGTCAATTATATTGATATAATTGGAATGTTTTATATAAAATATGTTTGGTGAATACTAGTTACCATTGCATTGGTGTCTGGCTGGGAATTCACGAGTTTTAGCCAAACTCTTTAGTATTCATATTACTCTGTCAAATGTAATGCTTGTTTGTTTGCTTTGTCTTGTAGCTTTGAGATTGTTTCATTTTGGAATGACATTGTAGGGTAGGTGTGTGAGACCAGATCTGGCCCATTTGAACACAAGACAGGTTGACTATTTCAGTCAAATTTGGCTGATTTAAAGGCTAAATAAACTCCTTCAGAGTTAGTTCACTAATAAGTCAGCACCGTCAATGCTCAAAATTGTTTTAAATGTATATATATATATATATATGTGTGTGTATTCCTTATGTTTGACGGATTATGTTGTATATCTTGTTTATGTTCATTGAGGGGGGGGGGTGATATGTTGAGTCGTTAACCCTGTGTTTTTATTCTATAACTAATATTTTTACTCTTGTATCAATTATTCTGAGCACTTCTTGCAGCCCTGTATAAAATCTATTGGTTTCCTAATAAGAAACCATTAATATTATATATATACCTATATATATATATATATATATATATATATATATATATATATATATATATATATATATATATATATATATATACCATATTTATATATATATTTATTTATATATATATTTGTAACATGTTAGAAACAGGGCAAATTTTTAGCCATTTCTCTGCAGTCTAAAAAAAATGATGAACAACCTTAATTGGTTTTCGAACCTTATTGGGTTCTCGTCAGAGGCGTCTACATCATTCTGACAGTCTCCAGAGAAACAAGTAGCCACACTGTTTATATACTCAACAAATGCAGCAGTTATATATACACACACACTTTACCATGTGATATTGCACCATGCAATCAGCCCTTCAATGGAAGTTAGAATCCCTTTGTTGCCAATTTCTTTCAACTATTTCTTATTGTAACTACCACACTTTCAGAGTCGCCTACTCCACCAGTAGATAGCCACCCCACTCACCCTGGTCAGTATGTGGTAACAGTATTTAACATGATTTGTTAATATTTAGTAGCATATCCTCTGATCTGCCTTACAGCCTCTAGTTGTTTTTTGTAGTTTTCAACGAGCTTCTTGCATGAAGATTTTGGCAATTTCACCCATTCTTTTTCACAGACTTTCTTCAGTTCCTTGATAATTTTTCGATCTCTTGTGTGTACTCTCAACTTTTTCCATAAATTTTCTATTGCATTGAGATCCAGTGACTGGCTAGGCCATTCCAGAACATCAGTTCCATTTTCACTGAACCAATGTTGTTTTAGCCCTGTGCTTTGCATCGTTGACCTGCTGGAATACAAAATCTCGGTCAAGCCCCAAAGCTGTTGCACTTTTTAATAGATGGGTTGATAAGATTTGCTTGTATTTTGCTGCATTCATTCTTCCTTCGATGACTTCCATTTCTCCAACTCCATTATAAGAAAAACAACCCCAAATCATTACACTTCCACCCCCACCATATTTGACATTGTTGGGATGGTGTTTACTGGGATGTATTCAGTTCCTTTTCCCCTCCATACTCGGATGCACATGTTTCTCCTGAAAAGCTCAATTTTTGTTTCATCTGACCAAATAACTTTTTTTCCAGAATTCATCTGATTCATGTTCATACTTTTTTAACTAATTTCAAATGGTCTTGCACATGTTTATGGTTTTACTAGTGGAGTCTTTCTTGGTTATCTAGAATACAGCTCTCTACGATTCAGTGATCTCTTAATTGTATCTTTACTTACTTCAATTCTGGCATTTTTCTGATCGTTCTGAATTTCTCTTTGAGTCAAAAATGGTTGTTTCTTCACATTCCTGGCTATACATTGTTCAGTAGCCTCATTTAATTTACGCAGATGACCACTCCTTTGAATATTTTCAGTACTATCATATTTTTTCCTCTTTCTAACAACAGCACCAACTGTACACACAAGCAAATTTAAATCTTGAGCAATTTTTTGAGACCCCTTACCATCTTAGTGCAGCTTTATGATCTTCTGTCGCATATCATTTGACAATTCTTTTGTTTTAACCATTTTTATAAGTTTAGATCGTGGGACATTCTGTAGTGTATCAGACCTGTTATCACTATGTGTCGATTAAGCAACGTGCTTGGTTAATACATATATTGAAGACAACCTGGGATTGGTTGAAGTACAAACCATATCAAAATAACTGAAAATAGTTTTAAAATACCCTTTTTTACCGTATTATTTGTATAGGTGTTAAATACTTTTGCACACATTGGAAATAAAAGTACATAAAAACAATGTTTCTCAATTTTCCCCTATGTTTAGTTAGACAATATTCATTAAAATATTTGAAGTAAATATCATTTAAATTTTCATCACTAGAGAAGATTGGAAGGGGTCCTTTCTGCAACATAGACACATATTTATCTGAGTTTATGTTTCCCTCACACTCCACCAGCTCTGATCAACAATTGCTCCAAATTGCTCCCCAGACCATCACAGTATAGCTGCCGTGTTTCATTGTTGGCTGCAATCTTTTCACATCAAATTCTTGATCACAGAGTCTCCAGACCCACACCCGGTCACTGTCAGGAAATACAGCAAATCTGGACTCATCAGAGAATGACAGTGTCCCAAAATGCTAGTGACCTCTCCACCATCTCAATGGCTCAATCTTTCCTCCGCTTCATATTGGTTGGTCAAAGAAGTGACTTCCTTCTTGTTGCTCTGCCATAGTAACCAAGTTAGTGGAGATACCTAACAGCTGTTCTGGGACTAACATCAATTTGTTCTGCTATGTCAGAGGCCTTGCAACAAGGATTATCCTCCACACTTCTCTTGGCAAAGAGAAGGGTCCTGTCAGAAGGCCCAGGTTGAGATGATGTGGACTTCTTTTCCTCTCTGATGAATTGCACAATCACTCTATTAGCTATAGACAGTGGGATCCCAAGGTTTCTGCAATTTTATGCTAAGTCCACCTTCAGAATGACTCACAATATGGCCTCTTTGAAATTCAGACAGTTCCAAGGCTTCTTTTGTACTTGGCATGATTAAGCAGTCATATATAGAACCTGAAACATAAAATGTTAGTTAATAATAAAAGATATAAACCTTTACAAGTTAGAATAAACATAAAATGATGTTTTATGGGGTGTCTGCTTACTTCTGTTATGTTTGTGTATACACACAGACATACATACATATGTATGTACGATCGAGGTGTAGGAAGAAAGTCAGCTTCAAGCAATCTGAAGTAAATATAAAAAAAACAACTTTCAGAGACAATAGTGGTTTATTGAGATGGACGGTTGCGAGTTTTTTTTTGTATTGAAGTATGATAAACAATAAAAAAGTTCCTAACGCCAACCACTCTGAGAGTGTATATATAACTCTTGTATATGTGTGTATATATATATATATATATATATATATACACACACACACACACACACACACACACACACACACAAAATAAATAAGTAACAATTAAAGGACAGGTATCAATCCATTACAGCCATTTCTAACAAATTTTTTAATTGATTAACGAGTATATTATATCATTATAAGAAGCTATTTTCTTCAGATGAATGCAGGAATCTTACAATCAAGGACATTTAAAATAACTTTTAAAAGATCATTTAAAAACCATGGCAACATATTCAATGATTGTGCTCCGAGTTTAGTTGCAAAATAGCTCTGAATAGTAGCTGAAGAGCAGATTATATAATCAATCGGGTTAAGTTGACTGCATACATTACCTGAATATCATTCTGTCAGTACTTCTGTACCGAGGGAGTCATATAAAAATTGTTGTGTTATGCATTTCATTCTGACCTAACTTGGTGCCTCAACTTTAAGTACCTTATTCAACTGAATCTTGTTTGGAGTGGCTGTGGTAAGATGCTTGCTCTGCAATCACATGGTTCTGGGTTCAGTCCCACTACATGGCACCCTAGGCAAGTGTCTTCTACTATAGCCTTGGGCCAATCTAGACCTTGAAGTGGATTTTATAGACAGAAACTGAATGGAGCCTGTTGTATGTATAGGTCCACCTGACTGGCTTCCACTCCCGTGGCACATTAAAAGCACCATTTGAGCGTATTCATTGCCAGGCCCGGCTTACTGGCTCCAGTGCCGGTGGCACATAAAAAGCACCATACGAACGTGATTGTTGCCAGGCCTTCTTTACTGGCTCCTGTGCTGGTGGCACATAAAAAGCACCATACGAACGTGATTGTTGCCAGGCCTTCTTTACTGGCTCCTGTGCTG
>NC_068981.1:198432428-198437662 GCF_001194135.2 Octopus bimaculoides | reverse complement strand
CCCTCACCTTACTGGCAGCATCTCTGTACATGGCTCGCACAGCTCTCACTAACCATTCTTCTATCCCAAGTTTCCTCATTGACCACCAGATAAGGGATCGGGGGACCCTATCAAAGGCTTTCTCCATGTCAACGAAAGCCAGGTACAGAGGTTTATCCTTAGCTAGGTATTTCTCCTGCAACTGTCTCACTAGAAATAAGGCATCAGTAGTGCTTTTACCTGGCACGAACCCAAACTGCATCTCATCTAAATTGATTCGCTCCCTAATTAGTTGGGCTATGACCCTCTCTGTAACTTTCATAACCTGATCTAACAGCTTATATATATATATTTGTGTCTGTGTTTGTTCCCCCACCATCACTTGACAATCGATTTTGGTGTGTTTATGTCCCCATAACCTAGTGGTTCGGCAAAAAGAGACCAAGCTAAGGGAAATATCACTTTATTTGAAAACAGGTGAGGGTTGGTGGCACGGGCATTGGACTGTAGAAGACCTGTCTCAGTGAATTTCATTTGATCCATGCAAACATGAACTGACAAAGAACAGAGGACTGGCAATGTGATGTGCTCAAGAAAACCTGTTCCCTAAAAGCATTATGTTTATATTTGTACACATTCGCCTCTACCCCTACTCCCATCTTGTCCTTGTCAAGTCATTCCTCCCTTTCAGCTTCCTAAAACCCATCTGTTTGTCACTCTTCTGACTATGGCACTATTCACCTACTGTACTCCTATGTGAGCAGAATCTGCACATATTCCATCCCACCTTTTGTGCTGCCAGTTATCCCTCCTCTTGGAACCACTTCATTTGACATCCATCCATCATTCTCAATAGCATCACTTCTCTCATTGTTTTCCACTGATGACCCCTTTTCTGTGCCACCAATTATTTCTCCCTCTCTCCTGGGCTACAATGTCTTATCTCATCCTTAACACCTTCTTTTATCTGCTAATCATCCTCAACATCTTCTTGTGCCATGAAGATATTTCTAACATCTCATCACTGCCATCCTTATCTCTTTTCCTAGCTACTCTCATCCAACCTTATATAATGTGGGGTAGCTGTGTACCTGCTCTACAGCAAGATACCTGTTCCTGTCCCTCTATCAAACTTTGGCCTGTTAACATCTGGCACAAAGCCCCCACTCACTTGAGAGAGCCTTTCCTTTGTCTTGTAAGTTACTTGGTGACTCTACTAGTTTCAGTACCAAGAAAAACATCCAGTCTTTGCTGCAAAGTGATTGGCACTAGGAAGGGCATCAAGCCATAGAAACCGTGTCAAAGCAGACAAAGGAATTATCTTGTCTTACTTCCTTAGACTATTTGTCTAACTATTCTGTACCCTACTTCACCAGATATTCTGAGCATCTGATCATCCATCCCTGTGTAGCAGTAGCCTCACCTTTCTTTCACACCCTTCATTGCTCTATCTACAATACTGCTGTCATCTTGGATGGCTATTCCTGCTGTTGGCTTCACATCTGATAGATCCTTTTGTTATTTTCCTCATTCAACAACCTCTCGATAACACATCTATGCCTTTTTATTCTTTCTTTTCTGTAACATTAAGCCAAAATGTTCCACTGTCGTTCCGAATACACATCCCAATGACATCTCAGCTTTCTCTGGCAACACTCTACTCCTCTCATTCTCACAATCCTCATATCCCAGAGTATCTGTTAATCCCTTACTTTCTGATTCTTCTCCAACTAAGTATACCTGGTGGCCATCTTCTCTTCTAATGACTTCATAATACATTCTTACTCATTTATACACTCATTCGGCCTGTCTCTGTCTGTCTGCCTGTCTCTGTCTGTCTGCCTGTCTCTGTCTGTCTGCCTGTCTCTGTCTGTCTGCCTGTCTCTGTCTGTCTGCCTGTCTCTGTCTGTCTGCCTGTCTCTGTCTGTCTGCCTGTCTCTGTCTGTCTGCCTGTCTCTGTCTGTCTGCCTGTCTCTGTCTGTCTGCCTGTCTCTATCTCTCTCTACACACACAATATATGTATATGTATATGTATATATACCAAGAAGACTGATACCCCACAGCAGAAGCGTTAAGGCCCCCCCACATCCCCTGGTGAAGGGTCCTGTGCTGGTCCCACATAAAAAATACTTGAGCTGGTGCCACGTAGAAGTGCTCATGCAGTGCCATGTGAAAAGCACCCAGTGCCACTCTATAAAGTCGTTGGCATTAGGAAGAGCATCCAGCTGTAGAAACCAAATTACAAACCAGACTGGAAGCTGGTGCGGCTTTCCAATATATACAAACATACATACATTATACATGCAATATATGTATGTATATATATATATATATATATATATATATTTCATTGTTTTATATCTGCTTCTCTGGGTTGGTCAACTTTTTCGCACTCATTTGTTTTCTCACTAATGATTGAGAGAAAACCACTGATTTCTATTGTGTATGAGATGGTTTTTATGGCTAGTCAGATGCCCTTTCACTTGACAGCAAGGACTGGGTGCATCTTATTGTGTCGCCAGCTCTAGAGAGACTTTCTCCCAGGACAAACGTTTCCCTTCTGCCCTGTTCACACTGCCACACAGATTGTTGTCAATGCAGCTTGTTGCATAGTCAGTGTTTTCTTTGTGTGATTAAGGTAAATTCCTATGAAACTTAAAATCAAACCCTCAACTTCCCAGATTTCATAATAACTTTAATCCTTCAGGTTAAAGCTAAACCATGTCTGATCTATTAAGTGTGTTGGTTTACAGCTCAGCACTTGATTGACCTGTACTCCAAAGAGGATTAATTAGTCATCACTCTAAATGTATTGCATTGCTTTTACTTTTCCAAAACACAAATCATAGGGATATCATCATCATCATCATCATCGTTTGACATCCGCTTTCCATGCTAGCATGGGTTGGACGATTTGACTGAGGACTGGTGAAACCGGATGGCAACACCAGGCTCCAGTCTAATTTGGCAGAGTTTCTACAGCTGGATGCCCTTCCTAACGCCAACCACTCAGAGAGTGTAGTGGGTGCTTTTACGTGTCATATATATATATTGGGTTGGTGCATAATTTTATTTAACAAAAACATCTTTAAGTGACAGTCTGACCGTCTGCCAGGCAAATGGGAAGCAGTAATTGAAGTAGATGGTGAATATGCTCCGGAATAATCATTTAAAGATGTTTTTGTTAAATGTTGTTATTGTTTTTGCTGAATAAAATTTGTTGAAAAAAAGTCGCAATAATTATGCACCAACCCAATATATATATGTATATCTATATGCATGTACTGTTGTGTCTGGAGAGAGTTATTTTCTTTTTGTGCCTTATAATTTAACACACTCACCAGTAAAATTTTCACTTATTTCTTTTTTAGTTGTCTAAAATTTTCGTTGTGTCTTGCAACCTTTTCAATAGTTTTGACTGTATATATATTTATTACACATATATATTTATTGCACATTCTAGAATATGTTTAAGGCTTCCAGAAACTGCATGCTTTCAAAATTGCCAAACCTAAAAGCTAAAATAGTCACACTCAAAGTATGTATTCTGTTTTGTCTGGGATAAAATCAGTTATGGATGTGCTGTGTTTAAAGAGAGTATATGAGAAAGAGTTGAAAAATTGTCCTGGCAGGAGTTAAGAAGAATACCTGAGGCATTTCAATGATATATACTTGCAGCCAGTCATATCTAGAGATACAGTTTAAGAAACAGGAAATATGCATAGTGAATAACCAATGGGCTGAGTAAATAATAATCCATTATGACGAGAGGAGTTTTTCATTTCTGTTTTCTTTATGTTCAGTTAGAAAATTTCTGTATATGGAGGGAGCACTATCAAAATAAAGATTGTACTTAGCCTGTGTAATCATGTTTGTAATGCATGATTAAACACGCTATTTGTTCTGGCATGTACACCCCACTACTCCCCTCATCATCTTCTGCTGCTGCTGCTTAATTCCCCACCCCTCCTTTTTTTCTTTTCTTTTGTTTTCTTGGTGAGGTGGTTTCGGATTTTTTATTTCCTCCATAATTTAATCTTTTATACTTTTAATTTTTTTTCCTCTTTCTTCTCTTCCTGTAAAAAAACATAAATGAAAACTGGTGCCCCCGTTTTGAAATAGATCCAAATATATTGTTATAAAATGTAATTCAAAGGTTTTCAAAAAATAAAAAAGAAAAAAGAAAAGTACGATTTATGTCAGTAATTTGTTCCAAGACCTGCAACTTAATTTGAAAAATAATCCAGTTAAGCAACTCGAACACAACGCCAACTCTGTTTGTGGCATCTACAATGTCTCCTAAAAATAATTAAAACCATCTCACAATGATTAAGATTTTCTCAGCAGCAACAAAACCGTCATAAACCATATTTGGCTGACATATCTGTCACACACACACACACGCAGCTCATCTCTTCCTCACACCTACCATTACTTCTACTTCTCTCCATATCTCAGTGAGTTCTCACATACCTATTCATGCAGGTTGCATGGATCACACCCAACACAGCCTACCTCTGCACATCTCTCTACAATGCTCTGTGTCACTACGATGCAACCCATCGTGTTTTTTTTTACACCTGCTTCATACAGCTGCCTCTTTGCAATGGGGGCGAAAAATAAATTTATTTTATCAACAGACATAACAACTCTGAGAATTTCCTCCAAATGTTATTTTTGTACTTCAGCGACTCCACTTTCACTACAAACATTCATTACTGGATACATTCACTATAACTGTCACTACATACATTTACTATATACTTTCACCCCTTTCTACACACATCTACTACATATATATACTTTCAATAACCATTACTCAATGCATTTACTATTTATACTCTATACATGGGGTGTATACAAACTTTATACATTTGTTACATATGCTCTATTCATTTTCTATATATACCGTGTACATTTATTATATATGTTCTATACATGTACTATATATATATATATCATCATCATCATCATCATCATCATCATCATCATTGTTTAATGTCCGCTTTCCATGCTAGCATGGGTTGGACGATTTGACTGAGGACTGGTGCAACCGGATGGCTACACCAGGCTCCAATCTAATTTGGCAGAGTTTCTACAGCTGGATGCCCTTCCTAACGCCAACCACTCAGAGAGTGTAGTGGGTGCTTTTACGTGTCACCCACACGAAAACGGCCACACTCGAAATGGTGTCTTTTATGTGCCACCCGCACAAGAGCCAGTCCAGGGGCACTGGCAACGATCTCACTTGGCTT
>NC_068981.1:198418196-198430696 GCF_001194135.2 Octopus bimaculoides | reverse complement strand
GAGATCAGCCTTCGTTACTTCATCCCATGTCTTCCTTGAGTCTCCCTCTTCTACAAGTTCCATCTACTTTAAGCAATTAGTACTTCTTTATGTGACTCTTCTCCTCCATATACATCACATGACCAAACCTGCACAGTCGTCTCTCTTGCACACTACATCTGATTCCTCTTTATACTTAGCTTTTTTCTCAATACAATTGCACTTAGTCATACACGCACACTGACTTTGCACATCTCACAGAGCATGCTAGCTCCATTCCTCTCTAGGATTCCCATGTCTTCTGCATTCAGGGCCCACATCTCACTACCATGTGGCATTGTTGTTTGTGTACATGCATCATACAATCTGCCTTTCACTCAGAGAGAAACTTTTGGTTGCCAACAGAGGCAATGGCTCTCTGAACTTCTTCACCTTATAGTAACAGCATTTTCAGAGTATCTGCTTCCACTGCTAATGAGGTTACCTACTAACTGCTACCTCTATGGAGCCCCCAGGGCATTTGACAAATTGTATTTCCCCTGTGTCCCCACTTTTTATGGCATCTGTGCATCTTCCATGTAACAGACACCACTTTTTCCATGAATGTTCTTGTGATTTCACTGTACCCCTTATGTCCCCTTAGCTTGCGCTGAGTGTGGAATAACTGTTTACACCTTGCTTACATACCAAGAAGGGCCATTTCCCTGAAGCAGGTAGAGTTCTGTATACTAGGACTTTGCTCTTTGCTAAGTTAAAACATTAAGGCCCTTCAATTCCAGATTTTGCTTCCACACCTATGTGAATCCAACAAATTGAAAAAGTGCAGATCTCAGTCCTCTGGATGCAGGTTATTAGAAGTCTGTGGTTAAATTGCACCCAGTACCTTTAAATGATACTAAAGGGGTTTTCTGAGATGGAAACCAAGTTGTGTTAGTTGATAACTGCCATAAACAACTGGTTTTGGCAGGGAAGTTCAAGGAGTGGTGCTATCAGTATGGCTTTTGTGAGTTATTTAGAGAGTGATGCTGCAGAATTCCTGCTGCTTTTAGATTTACTGGTCAAAGAATTGAAAGTGACAAACGCTTGATGCCACATGATATTAGGAAATTCTGCGTATCCCATTGTTTGTTCAACAATCCGACCAATAGTGTTGACAGAAAAAGATGTTCAGGTTGTAGTTTGGAGGGGAAAATAACAAGTGATAGGTGCTGAGTAGAGGCAGCAACTGGTTTAGGATGGGCATAGAATAGAGGAACATCCTGGTAGAAGAAGAAGAAGGGCAGATTCCACATCATCTTAAGTAATTCACCAGAATTAGAGAGTACAACGAAAGCATTGGAGTTAGGAAGCCAATCCATATGGTCAGGATTGGAGTCAGGTGAGCAAGGGAAATTGCCATAAAATATGCTGGGGACAAAGGTTCCAACTAGATTAATTGACACTGATTCTGGCTCTGGCTAATCTTCAATGGTGAAGCTGAAGTGAGATCATTAACTGTCTTGCCATCATCACTTCATCTTGTTAATTCTCTCTCTCTCTCTCTCTCACACACACATTACTCGTTTTACTACCTCTCTCTCTCTCTCTCTCTCTCTCTCTCTCTCTCTCTCTCTTCTACCTGTCAAGGTGCACAACACCAAACTAACAATAACAACATAGGGTAGGCAGGAGTCGTTAGTGCAGCCTCTCTAGTGGTGGTGCCACAATAACGCATACCTCTTACAGTGGTTGGCAGTAGGAAGGGCATAAAGCTGTAGAAAAGACATCAGCGATGGCAGATATGAGCAAGATGCCACCAGTGACCTGGTGTCTGGGAGGGCAGTATCTCTGACCAATAACAATGTGTCTAACCCATGCCAGCATGGCAAAGTGGGCGTAAAATAGGTGCAGCTGTGGCTGTGTGGTAAAAAGTTTGCTTCCCAATCATGTGGTTCTGGGTTCAGTCCCACTGTGTGTGGAACCAGGTCAACCAGAGCCTTCTGAGTGGATTTGGTAAACAGAAACTGAAAGAAGCTCATTGCCTGCTTGACAACCAGTGTCGGTGTGTTTACATCCCTGTAGCTTAGCTGCTCAGCGAAAGGGACTCATAAAATAAGTACTTAAAGACACAAGGATTGGGGGTTGATTCATTTAACAAAAATTGTTCCAGGCAGTGCCCCAGCATGGCCACAGTCCAAGGACTAAAACAAGTAAAAGAAAGTAAAAGATATTATTTAGGTTTTGGTTGAACAAACCAAAGAAATGCAACTTAATACACGAGTAAATGAGTTTATTTATTAATTAGTTTCTGGAAGTGACTTGACGCCTGCAGTAGCGTAGCTAGAGTGAGTGTGTGTGCCACCTGGGGCGGTCCTTCTGTTTGCTGCCCCCCGGACCCCACAGAAAACACACATTGCCTACAACAGACCTAAAAGTGCCACCTGGGGCAGACTACCCCCCCCCCGTTTCACTAGTGGATGGCTGATGGTTTGCTGCATTACACTTTTGAAACTTTGATAAACTCTAGGCCCTTAACATTCACTCACACACACACACACACACACACTTGTTATTCTCAGCTCTAATCCTGATTGTTAATCTAAATATACTTATAAGCAACTGTCTTAAGTGCTTTATATTTAACTGATTTGCTAATCTCCTTCTCTTAATCCCCACTTCTAATCAGTCATATGTTTCTACATGTGTTGATGCTGGCTTTACTTTGTGTGTCTGTGTGTCCAAATAATGTTGAATCACGTGTGGTGGTCACAAGTCCTTTTCTCTTCTGTTTCCATATTTTCTTGCACAGTTGAAAGACACAGGTTGCTGTTTGGCAGATCATCTGAAATGTTTGTACTGCCATCTATTTCATAAACTAGACTTATATATCTATAGACACACACATATATATACATATACATATATATATATATATCATTGGAATTCATATCTCCATGAGGCAAGAACACTTTTGCAGCAGAAGATACTAAATTCTAAACTGTTCCATCTGGGAGTGACTCCTCTTCCTCAACATGCATTGATCATAGCTAAGTAAGACTTTCATTAATAACTAAGCACTTTCATTAATACATTGATGTATAACGTATATACAGCATCATACATACATTTTGTTTTCCACTTGATACAGTCATTAGACTATGGCCATGCTGGGGCACACTGCCTTGAAAAATCTTAGTCGAATGAATTGCCCCCCTCAGGGCTTATTTTCTTTTTAACCTGGAACTTATTCTGTTGGTCTCTTTTGCTGAGCTGCTAAGTTGTGGAGATGTAAACGCATCAGCACTGGTTCTCATGCGGGGACACGCATGCAAGCAAGCTTGCACGCACACACACACACACACACACACAAACATGTGCATACACACACATATACACACACACATGCAAGCACACACACATGCAAGCACACACATACGCACATACACACACATGCACACACACATACAAGCACACACACACACAAACATGCACATGCATGCACACACATTACATGCTTTCAGTTTCCATCTACCAAATCCACTCACAAAGCTGTTTGGCCCGAGGCAAGAGTAGAAGACACTTGCCCAAGGCGTCATGCAGTGGGATTGAAACTGGAACAATATGATTGGGAAGTAAACTGTCTACCAGCCAGCCATGCCTTCCCCGCCATATTTATTGATATTCTAAGAAGAAACAGGATTTCCATTTTGCTTTTAAAATTTTTAAAATATTTTTGCTTCTACATATTTGTTCCTTTGTTTTCCTTTTTATGAAGATTGCAAAGTGTTCTTGTTTCTGTCTCAGCCTCCTTTGGCATGGATTGGCTGAGATTTCTCTGCCCTGGTGCCATTCCTTGGTGCCAACTCTTGCTTATAAAGGAAGACATTCCACTGATCTTCACATGGCGAACCACACAACCATTCCACATGTTGTTTATGCAGAACACAATTAGATGCCACTACCGACCACTGCCCAGTGTTATTGCGCAGACAATACTCTCTCTCTCTCTCTCTCTCTCTCTCTCTCTCTCTTTCACACACACATGTTGAGTTCCATTTTCTTTCATTTGTGCACTTACCTCTATATCCACCCAGCCATCTTCTCCACCCACTATTCATGGAAGGGTTGTTGGGTTTGAACCCTCAATCATTTCCTTCAGAGGGTTATATCAGAAGCAATTGTCATTAAATTTTTCTGGCTGGGTTCCTAAACATGTCCAGCTGAGACTAGGAATTATTGTCCAGTCATCTTGTTCTTGGTCTCTCCCACCTGGATCTCCGTCTGGTTGGTTCAGCTTGAAGAATTCACCTTGTGATTCTTTTCAGTGACATTTTAATCCCATGTCCGTAATACTGGAGCTGTGACCTCTCAATGAGAAGAGAAGTGGTTCGACCTGGACAGATTCCCTCCTCTTTGGGCTACACATCTTGTTGTTGAGTGACCTTACTTCAAAGATTCTTTAGAGGAACCCCATTTTGGCCATTTGCATTTGCGATTGCACTCTCTTTCATTCGTTACCCACAACATTCAGGACCATAAGTGAGGATAAGCATGAAAATCAAATAGAGGATAATGAGTTTGGCTTTCTTACCAACCTCTCCTCTTCTGAGGATTGAATGATGGAACCGGTGCAGTATGGTACCGGCATTTGGAATTCTAGCATCTATTTCAGCTGCCTGCCTTCCATCACTTGTGAATATGGCTCTGAAGTACTTAACACTTTGGCTCCTGAGCCTCATTTTATGTTTTATCTCAAGGTCCTAATACAACATCTTAATTAATTTTGACATGTGCAGCATAGTATTTTTACACTATACCATATGTGAGGCAAGAATCACATAGGTAGTGTTAGATACCCACATCCCATTGGGCGGGGGGAGGGGTTGTATGGTACCCTAGTTCATATCATTCTTAGATACCACACAACCTATCTGCGGTCAATAAAAAAATTTGGGGCATTTTTTATTGGAAGATCTTGAAATCTTTTCAAAAAGAATTATTTTGCTTTCCATGGCAAGTTAAATATTTTTCATTCCTTTCTGTTTCTATTGGAAAATGTACCAATTTTTTTCCAGGAAGAACTATTTTTGCTTCAATGGCAAATAAAATTCACTCTTTTATTTTACCTCATTACAGGGTGAAATCAGAAGAAAATCGTTAAAAAAAAAATAATATTGAAAATCTATAAAGAATTGTTCTCTTAGTGTAGCAAAAGCACAAATCAAAGTAATCGGAGCATTCCAGCTCTCAGAAAACTCATGGGAAAGAAATTTGAAAAAAACGACCTGTTGGTGGGTCAGGCAGGACTCACTAACATACCATCATGACCTACCAGCAGGACGTGAGGGAGCCAACGTGTTAAACTTCTCCCACTTGTCTCAGTGATGTTCCCTCAACATTCAGAGTAAACTGGGAAGACTTGATTGAGAGGGCCAAGGTCTCAGTTTCCTTTGCAGGGAACCCATTCAGTGTACATTGGAGGTCTTCAAGTAAAACCATGCCGTCTGCAAATATCAGTCATCTGACTGATAGCCATGTTGATTGTGAAGCAATGGTTACTCAGATTATAGAAGAGAGGGTGGGGATGGCTGTGATGGAGGGGAAAAGAGATAAAAAAAGAAAGGGGTTAATAATGACAATTTTCTCAAATTCCTTGAAGCAAAGGCAGTGCCAAGGCCTACCTTTGCCACCATCTTTCTCTCTCTCTCTCTCTCTCTACTCAACCATCCTATTTATATTCTGATCCCTGCCCCATGAGAGTATGCCAGCACTTTGCCACCCTCTCCATCCTGCTGTCTCCCACTCTCTCTCTCTCTCTCTCTCTCTCTCTCTCTCCTCCTGCTCTTCCCTCAGCTCAGGTAACCATGTATCTCCTTTGCAGCTGCACACCTGTATCTCTGTCCTCATTCCCGATCTCTCTCTCTCTCTCATTTCCAAGATGCTCTCCTTTAAAATGCCACACTCCACTAACTGCTTTGTTTCCTCTTTTCTATTCCATCAACTCCCACTTCATCAAACTCTTCTTTCACTTTGTGCTTCATAAACATCCAGCCATTCAAGGCTACAGATTATCCTTCCCTCATTCCCAATCTCTTTTCTCTCCTTCAACAAAGAGTAAGTTTGGAGTACCTATGTTACACTCCTCCTGAACTAAAATGATAGAAAAATTGGGAATCTATATTTGGAGTTGTCACACAATTTGATTCCTCCTCATTCTTGTCTTCTTTTTTGGTATGACTTGGGTGGGTCATCATGGTTTGACTCAGAAGTAGAATCCTGGAAGTGTTGGAGACCATGTCTCATTTGTATATTCCCTTGGGCTATGGTCTGATGCCCTTCCTAATACCAACCACTTTACAGAGTGTACTGGATGTATTTTATTGTGGCACCAGCATGAGTGAGATTGTTTTGTCCCTAGCAGGACAAATGAATTCTTTCTGTTCTTTTCTCTCCATTCAAGAGTCATATTGTTCCTGGCAAAGAAACAGTGAAGAGAAAAAAGTAATGGAAGAGAATCAATGTGGTAGTAGTGTGTAGGTGATAGAGAGGAGAATAAGGAAGGGAGATTGATAGGAGTGAGGATGAGAAAGGAGAGTAATGAAAGAGAACCAGAATGAAGGGGTGATAGAGAGGAGAGTTAAGGAAAAGAAAGAGAGAGAGAGAGAGAGAGAGATAAAAGTGGACAGCTGCATGATTGTTGTTGGTAAGGAGTTGTAATAGAACATGAGAGCATGATAGGAGTATTGGACGTGAGTTGAGAGGGAGACAAAATCCACGTTTTTTTAAAGTCTTGAGTTATTTTCAGCTTGAATCAATAAATAATTTGAAATCTTCATCTTAAAAGTTTTTCTTATCATTTGTTTTATTTATTCATAACACCAAAATATGAATTATGAATTATGTTAAGCAATAATTTACAACATTTTGTAATATTTTTTTATGCTATATATTGTTGATTACAAATTTATTTTTAAAACTTCACTATTTTAATTGCTTTCTTTTTTTTTTCTTTCAGTTTTGGATGCCTTTGCAGATATGGCATTTGGCTGGCCACAAAATATTCCTGACACTCTTCAGGAAATGTGCTTGAATATTTTTGTCAAAAATCCAGAGGCATTAGCCACCATTACAGAGGGTAATCGTTACACTTTACGCCCTGGCATTTTCTTGCCACAGGAAATATGTGAAGGACTTTTGAAAGCATGGCGAGAACGACCTGAAGAATTAACTGATGATATTCTGTACATTTTTGAAGACCCTTCTCGGACTCGTCTTGCAAAGGTTAATCTTTCTCAAACTTCAGTAACTAATGATGGGTTGGCCTACATTCAGAAACATACTCTTAGTGATCTCTGCCTTTTGTCATGTTCGAACATTGACCCGTCTCGTTTGCTATTTGAAATGCTTAATACCTCAGGTTATTCATTGCGAACACTGCAACTTGGATTTAAGGATTTACATCAGAAGTCCTATTTCAGTGAACTAAAGTGTCAGATGAGCAATGGTGAACAATTTGTACATAATGATAAACTAACTATTTTTAACTGCCCTAATTTACAATGCCTCTCTTTGAGAAAAGTAAGCTTCAAAAGTTGTCCGTTACTGCTGAATTCAGTGCTTATGCCATTGAATCGACTCACATTCCTTGATCTTTATCAGTGTGAGCTGAAACCAGAGTGCTTTGACTTTTTGAGCAATGTACCCAAGCTGCTGTCACTCAGCCTGGCACAGGTCTATCTACCCAAAGACAAAATTGACAAAATTATAGATTCTATATGCAAACATGTGAAAGGATTAAGGTAAGTATTTTACTGTTTATATTGGGGTGGATTTTACAGAAGAGGGTAGTTTTATTGGTGTTTTTTTTTCCCCTTTTTTTTCTTCAGAATCATCTGGATTTAGAATGAATCTGGGCTCCTCTATCAAAATTTTTCTTTGTCAACTTGGACAAGTGTCTTCTGTTATAGCTTCAGGCCAACCAAAGCCTTGTGAGTGAATTTGGTTGGTGAAAACTAAAAGAATCCCATTGTATATATATATGTGTATATGTCTGTGTTTGTTCTTTTCCACTGCTTGACAACCAGCGTTGGTATGTTTATGTCCTTGCAACTTAGCAGTTTCACAAAAGAGACCGATAGAAGAAGTACTGGGTTGAATTCTTTTCACTAAAATTCTTTAAGGCAGTGCCCCAGCATGGCCAGAGTCTAATGCCGGAAGCAAGTTATCTGTCTGTTCATCTGCTTAATTACTCTGTTGATTGATTACATGTTAAATAGTGTTGCCTCGTCTAGCAATGGAGGTCTCCTTTACGTGAGAATGAAGGTAATATTGGTGTGTTTGAGGCTCTCCCTGAAATCTCATTAACATAGGTGTACTTCACATGACCCTCTGCAATCCAACAATAAGGACTAGAGTTGTACAATCCTTAAACTCTATGTGGAATGGAATATTTAGTAACCAAGGTTTAGGGACTGAGAGCCCAGTGTGATTGGTGAGAAAGCTAGCTTGATGTAGGGATTTGCTCAAAGTGGAGGAAGCAGTTGTTAGAGGAGTGGTAAAAGGGGCAGGGGGAACAAAGTCTATTGATTGGTTCTCAACAAAGGCGGGAACCACCTGGTGAATATAGGCTGAATTATTGAGGATTGTTTTTGTTAAGTCTGGAGTAAAGGGCAGTGCCCATGGCCTCCGACGTTCATATCATCAATGCTCAAAGTTAAGAACTGCACGAGGGACAAAGGACTGGGAATAGGGGGTTAGTGTGGGGTTAGGAAGGGGAGGGATGGAGAGGTGAATAAGTTGGAAGTACCTGAGTGGGGATGGCACAAGATGTGTCAGCTCTGAGCTGTCAACACCATTTCAGTAGGGATTAGATAAGAATAATAATCTATGGAGGAGTATTTTGTGAACTTTTCCAAAGATGCAGCAACTGGTCAGTGTGAAAGCACATGGCTCAGTGGTTTGGGCATTCGGCTCACAATCATAAGGTGATGAGTTCAATTCTTGGCAGTGCGTTGTGTCCTTGAGCAAGACACTTTATTTCTTGTCGCTGCAGTTCACTCACCTGGCAAAAATGAGTTGTAACTGTATTTCAAAGGATCAGCCTTGTCACATTCTGTGTCAAGCTGAATCCCCCTGAGAACTATGTAAAAATTACACATGTCTGTGGAGTGCTCAGCCACTTCTACATTAATTCCACGAGCAGGCTGTTCCATTGATCGGATCAACTGGAACCCTTGTCATCATAACCAACAGAATGCCATTTTTTTCCTTTCATGTTTATAGCTGGTCTCTATTTTGTGGTCAGATAATGGAAAAGATAAGAGTAGGATGTGTCAGTTATTGTCCAAGTTGATGGAACCTGTAGAAGAGGGAGACTAAGGAAAGTCAAGGAAGAATTAGATAAAGATGGATGTGAAGGGATTCAACATCATTGAAATAAAAAAAAGATCACAACAAATTCCAAAATGCTGCTGGGTTGGAGAAACTAATGACAGGGATGATATTCTGAGATGTGTTACAGGTTTTATAGATGGGGAGTTATACTTCTCTCACTAGATATTGTTAGCAGTATATGACAGGAATGATGGGATGATATAAATAGTGATCTGGAATGCATGGAGGTGTCTTCCTTGTTCTACAGCAAAACTAGGAGATAGAATGTGGAGATGGTGGGTATTTAATACCTAAATTTGCATCTCTCTCTAACCCATCATCGTGATATTAAGTTTCCTTGCAATTAATCTTCTTACAGCTATTAAGTCAGTGAGCTGGAAGAATCATTAGCACACCAAATGCTTAGCAGTATTTATTCCAGCTTTACGTTTTGAGTTCAAATTCTGCTGAGGTTAGCTTTGCATTTTTTTTTGGGGTGGGGGGGGGCAATGAACCAAGTAGCAACTAAGCACTGGGATTTTACCATCCCTTGTTGTGTGGGAAAGAAAGAAGACAATGAAGAAGGAGGGAAACTGTCTGTTGTCTTGCCAGAGAACAAGACAATCATTCTGTTGCCAGTGAAAGACTGGAAACAATGTAGAGAGGAATCTTTAGTGTTGTCACAGAGAAGATAACATCTTCAATTCTAGCGTTACAATAAATTACATCCAGTAGACTCATCTGTATAATCCTTGTTTGGTTTCTACAGCCAGATGCCCTTCCTAATACCAACCACTTTACACTTTATCAAAACTAAAGAGTCTTCTCTGTTACCTAACAGTCTCCATTTGTTTACCAATTACTTTACAGAGTGTACTCGTATTTTAATGGGACACTGGCACTGGAAAGGTTCTCTTGTCACCTGCAAATCTTGCTAATTTTACTTTCTATCTTTTTTTTTAACTCCTTTTGATACTAACTTGACTGGTTCTCTGATATAGACTTCTTTTTTTCAATGATCTAAATTAAAACTTTCCCTCAAAATTCCATGTTAATTTATGTTCCAAAAGCCAGCTTAATGATGACCAAATTATTTTACTAGATTCTTCATTATTTTCAAAATAGATCTTAAAAAGCACCCACTACACTCATGGAGTGGTTGGCGTTAAGCAGGGCATCTGGCTGTAGAAACACTGCTAGATCACACTGGAGCTTGATGCAGCCTCCCAACTTCCCAGACCCCAGTTGAACTGTCCAACCCATGCCAGCATGGAAAGTGGACGTTAAACGACGATGATGATGATGATTGAAACAAAAGGAAGTGTATTTCAAAAGAAACATGGTAATGAAAGGGTTAAGGAAAACATGGCTGAAAATGTGACTTGTGAAAGAAGAGAGATAGCCTGAATGTGGAGGAAAGAGAGCAATAGGAGCGAGATGTCAAGGGAGGTAGTAACTGAAAAAAAGACACTGACAGCTATATGATGGTTGTTGGTAACAGGGTTGAATAGGAAAACAGTATGCAAAGTGTGATGGGTAGTGAGAGTGGTAAATGTCAATGAAGTGTTACATGAGAGAGAGGGAAAGAGTGTTGCCTAAGCTTGTAGTGAAGAAGGGTGGTAGTTGGAAGTGCATATGTTGTGATGGAAGTAAGGTACAGTAATGGAGGGCTGATGATAGCAAGATTGAATACAGAGGCATGAAATAACATTCCTTTTATAACAGCGGCATGGTTTAGTGAGTAGGAGAAAGGATGAGTGATCCATGAGAAAGTAAAAGACAGCGATGGAGACCGAACAAGATTACAATAGGTAAGATACCCCAGTGTAGATATGTGATACATCACATCACCATTAAAGCTCAGTCCTCTATTCCCTCCTGTTATACAAGTCATAACAGAAGCATTTAAGACTGGCTGCCTATGGAAACTTTTGACTATGGATGATCTAGCTCTTATCATAGCTGGTTGTGTAGAAAGAATTCCAGATCTGAATGTCAAATCTAAAACTGGGATGCGTCATCCTCAGAGTAAATTTGGCAAAAGCAAAATCGTAGCAAGTTAGAGACATGATACTGTTAGTATGAGAGAAATGGCTGTACTGAGACGCAGAAAAAGATTTGGTGGAAACTGCCTTATGTTTATGTAATGGATGCATAACAAGTGTAGTGGACAGCTTTTATCTCGGGGTCTGTTTGATCAGGGTTCTATTGAAGCTAATCCAACTGGTTCAAGCTACTTAATCATTTCTACTATAGGCATAAGGCCTGAAATTTGAGGGAAGGGGACTAGTCGATCCCGAAAGGATGAAAAGCAAAGTTGACCTTGGTGGAATTTGAACTCAGAACGTAGCGACAGGTGAAATACTGCTAAGCATTTTGTCCAGCATGCTAACAATTCTGCCATCTCACCGCCTTGGTTCAAGCTAATTAATGAGGAAATCCCTGGGGGACCTTTTACATTTACAACCATTAAATTAACAGACAAAAAGAACACTGATGTCCTAAGTTTTCAAAAGCTTAATGGGAGTTTCTCTAGTAGGAAGAAATCGGTTTTGAATTATTTTGATGCTTGCATGGGTCGGATGGAATTCATTGATGCAGGTTTCCTTCTATTAGATGTTCTTCCTGTGGCTAATCCTCACCTGTTTCCAATCAAGGTATCTCTTTTTTGTGTATGGTTGGAAACTGAAAACAAACAACACTGCTTGTAATGTTGTTGCTTGTTTAAAAATATTGCACAATGTCAGGGCATTGAGACATAAACACAGGCTTCTTTTGGTTTCCATCCATGAAACCCATTCCTAAGGTTTTGGTCAGACTAAGTGAGAGTGGAAGAAACTGACACTGGGACTGAATTGGAAACTAGTATTGGGATTGAACTAGAAACCATGCATAAATGCAGGAACTTGTTAACCACACAGCCATGGCTGCACCATTAAGTGTGTGTAGTCTTTTATTTCGTTCAGTCGTTTGACTGCGACCATGCTGGAGCACTGCCTTTAGTCAAGCAAATTGACCCCAGGATTTATTCTTTGTAAGCCTAGTACTTATTCTATTGGTCTCTTTTGCTGAACCACTAAGTTACGAGGACGTAAACACACCAGCATCGGTTGTCAAGCGATGTTAGGGGAGACAAACATACACACGCACACACACACATACATATATAT
>NC_068981.1:198417426-198418111 GCF_001194135.2 Octopus bimaculoides | reverse complement strand
ACACACACATATATATATATCAAAATAAGCAACAAGGATATCCAGAGGTAATGCAGTATAATCGTTTCATGCAACTCCATTTAATTGAACAATGCAACCATTACATCAATTTAAATGCAGAGCAATCCTCAGCTGCACGAAGACATAGAATTTAATTAAATTAAAACAGATGGACACAGTATAATTTTACCTAAAATCTTGAAGAAGGTAAGGAGATAGACAAAGAACATGGTGCCTTCACTTCAACTTAGAAGGTACTAAGGTATCCGGAAGAAAGACTTGTTACAGATTTTGCACTTTTGGCCTTAGATATACAAAAATTTGATAAACCTAGTCTATAAATTAAAACTGACCCCATAAAACAGTGACAAGCAAAATCTGTAACAAGTCTTTCTTCCTGATACCTTAGTAGCTTCTAAGCTGAAGTGAAGGCAGCATGATCTTTGTCTATCTCCTTACCTTCTTGGAGTAGTTAGGTAAAATTATACTAATGTGTCCATCTGATTTAATTTAATTAAATTCTATGTCTTTGTGCAGCTGAGGATTGCTCTGCATTTAAATTGATGTAATGATTGCATTGTTCAATTAAATGGAGTTGCTTGAAATGATCGTACTGCATAACTTCTGGATATCCTTGTTGCTTATTTTGATTTTAATCACCTTATTTTGAAATTGTATGGATAAT
>NC_068981.1:198411118-198417164 GCF_001194135.2 Octopus bimaculoides | reverse complement strand
ATATATATGGATATATACACAATGGGCTTCTTTCAGTTTCTCTCTACCAAATCCACTCATAAGGCTTTGGTCAGCCCGAGGCTATAGTAGAAGATGCTTGGCCTAGGTGCCACATAGTGGGACTGAACCCAGAACCATGTGGTTGGTAAGCGAGCTACTTACCACACTGCCACTCCTGTGCCTATAAACACTCTCTCTCTCTCTCTCTCTCTCTCTCTCTCTCTCTCTCTATATATATATATATATATATATATATATATATACCTTTGTCACCCTAATCTTCATTCAACATCCGTTGCCCATGCTGTCATACGTTGGACAGTTTGACCAGAGCTGGCAAGCTGAGCAGCTGCACCAGAGTCCAGTCTACTTCACCATGGTTTCCACGGCTGGATGCTCTTCCTAACGCCAACCACTTTACTGAGTCTGCTGGCACCATCATGAACACTTTACACCAGAGAGATCAATCTTAACACTTTTGTTGCAGGGTACAGGTTTTCTTGCGTACAGCAAGGCCCCAGGCACCTCAGCCGTTTGCCGTCTCGACTGAAAAGTTCAGTGTCCTGAGATCATTCTTTAGTACCTCTTCAGTCTCCAATACTTCTTTATGGAGCTGTCGGCGTACATCCACATCACATGACCAAACCAATGCAGTCTTCTCTCTTGCTCGCAACAACCAATTCCTCTTATGCCTAGCTTCTCTCTCAGAACACTAGCACTCTGCAGAACATGTACACTTATATCACACATCCAGCAGAGCATACTAGCCTCATTCCCTTCTAACCTTCACATGCCCTCTGCATTCAGGGTCCACATCTCACTACCATGTGGAATTGCTGTCCACATACATGCATCATACAATCTTCCTTTCACTCAGAGAGAGAAACCTTTCGTAACCAGCAAAAGTAACAGTTCTCTGAACTTTCTCCATCTTCTTCTTATTCTAGCTACCACACTCTCTATGCTCCATCCCCCCCACTACTAATTTAGTCCTCTAGGTATCAGAAATTATCTACTACCTCTAATGAGCCACCAAGGCATTTGAGTAAATCAATTTCCCAGATCTCTAAAGATTTTATGGATCCTGTGCATCTTCTGCATACAAAATAAACATAGGAACAAATTTTAAAATGAAATGTACTCTTACCATTTGAAAATAGTCCAACTCCATACATGTGATACATAGTGAATCGTATCCCCTTTAAAATCTATAAAAATTAATTTAACTAAATATATATATAACCCAAACTATCAACAAACAAGACTAATACATCTAAATAAATAAAAAATTGTAATAAAAATTGAAATTCTCACAACTAAGTAGAATTTGAATAAATATATTGATTTGGATACTTATTAATATGTATATACTTTTACTTTTTATTCATTGACAAGTGAGTAGGGAAAGGCATGGCAGCCAGCTGCTATAAAACTGATCTAAATTCCATTAAGGGTGAATTATAGTATGACCTAGCTCTTCAAGACTGCAACGAGCCATCGCCCACTGTAGTCATAGTTTAACATCTAGTTATTTTAAAATGGAATCCAAAGACACACATGCTCACACACACATACACATGCTGCTATTCAGTCTGTAAGGAACCCTCCATCCATTAGGATGTAAATGAATATGTCAATTTTGCCCTGAACAGATTTTACCTTTCAAATTCATAATGCAATTTTAATTGTAAAATATGAATGTAAGTGAGAAACTGAAACGTGCAAATTGACTATTATATAAAGATATATATCTATCTATATATATTTCCTGTGCTCACACTCTCCCTTTTCTTTATATTATATTGTATACATACATACATACATATATATATATATATATATATATATATATATATATATATGCACTCATGCTGGTGGCATGTAAAGCACCCATTACACTCTGCTGAGTGGTTGGCATTAGGAAGGGCATCCAGCCATAGAAAGCATGCCAAATCAGACTGGAATCTGGTGCAGCCTTCCAGCATACCAGCATGGACAATGAATGTTAAATGATGATGATGATGATATATATATATACACACAGAGAATATGGGCGTTTAGTTCACTGGTGATCTAAATGAATAGGTATACTGGGTAAGTGCTGTAATGGATTATCAGGGCTCCAAGCTAGTAACTGAGATGGGAGTTATGGATCCAGTTTAAGTTAGTATTGCTTTTTGCATGGCACAAGCACAGGTGAGGTCAGTTTAGGCAAGGTTTCTACAGTTGGATGTCCTTCCAAACACCAACCACTTTACAGTATGGTCTGAGTACTTTTAAGTGACACCTGCACTGAGAGTGTCACCAAGTACTTGCATGATTAAAAAATATATATATATATATTTGTAGTATATATATATATATATATATATATATATATATATATATATATATATATATATATATATATATATATTTGTAGCCACTCTTAGAGAGGTTTTGTGCCGGTGATATGTAAAAAGCACCATCCAAACATGACCAATGCCAGAAACCCCTGACTGGCCCCTGTGTCGGTGGCACATAAAAAGCACTATCTGAATGTAATTGATGCCCGGCCTACCTGACTGGCTCCTGTGCCAGTGGCATGTAAAACCACTCACTACACTCTCAGAGTGGTTGGCATTAGGAAGGGCATCCAGCTGTAGAAACCTTGCCAGATCAGAGTGGAGCCTGGTGCAGCCTCCTGACTTGCCAGTCGCCAGTCAATCCGTCCAACCCATGCCAGCATGGAAAGTGGATGTTAAACAATGATGATGATTTATATATATATATATATAAAAGAAGGAGTGGAAATAGCACAGAAGCAAATCTGAGACATTTCAATTTAAGAAGGAATTTAATAAAAATGATTTTTAAAATTATATAAAGATAAAATTACTGGTTTTGATGAATCTCATCTTATCAAATATCAGTAAAAATTTATAAAGGTTTTGAAGTAAAAACAGTTTATCTTCTGTCTGTGGATCAAAAACATGTATATATATGAATATATATCTCTATGAGGCACACACTCACACACACACAATCACCATCAACATTTTATGTCCGTTTTGCATGGTTTGGAGGATTTGTTATGGTTGTAGCCAGCTCTTACACGCAGTTGTAGCCCTCCTAGATGGGACAGAGAACCAGTCCTTATTTTGTCATCAGTTTAGATGTTCTTCCTACCACCAACTACTTCACAGAATGTATTGATTACATTTTCTCATGGCACCACCATTAGTGAGGTTGCTGTGTGACTCCCAAGACCAAAGAAACCCTGAGAGGATCGATGGAAGGCTGATGAGAGAGAGGCTGGGCTTCAGGGGATGTGTTAAGAGAGGATAAAGTGTAATAATAATTTCACATCAGTGGATGGTAGAGCAGGGGTTAATAGAAGAGACAGTGTTGATGTGGAGGCAGAGTCAGAATTGTAAAGAGGGGTGGGTGTTACCCCTTATTTTATCGGTGAATATGAACAGGTTAATGTGAGCAGTGGGGAAGGGAGTACGACAAAGAGACAAGAGAAGATGGACTCATGAGGAGATGGTTAGTGAAAGAGAGCAGAGAGGGAGGGTGACTGATGATTGTCAAAGAAACCATGGGAGGAGGAGGGTTTCAATGAAAGAGAAGTAGGAGGTAGGGTGTTGTAGAGGCTGAGGCAATGGTTGAGTGATGTGAAAGCATCCCAGCCACCATCACTTTCCCCCCCAGCTTTTTGCTCTTCATGTGTAGCCGCATGGGGTCTGGTGAATGCAGATGGTTTTCTATTTACCCTTTTTCCACCTTGTTGTCAAAATGTTATGAAAGTAGATCCTTACATTACTAAAGTAATGCTGGATCATCATCATCTGCTGTAATACTCTTGTGTCTTTCTCTGTCACAACATATGAATGAGAAAAGAAGGGGTGATAGATGAGTAAAGAAGGAAGGGGTGATGGCAAACTTGGTGGTGGGATGATGGAAATTCTACAGTGAAAAAAAAAATCAAACAGCGTTTCAACTCTGTGTGAGTATATGTATGTATGTGTGTGCATGTACAAGGGAGGTATGTGTGAATCAACGTTCTTTCAGTAACAATCGATGTCACGTGTCAAAAGATAACCACCAGATTACATTGACAAATCTATTAATTTGATTTATATCATAAAATGCTACAATTCGCCGTCATTTATTGACAGCATGGGGCCAGCTAGTATCTTATATTGCATATGTTCATGTCATTGACCCTAAGTCCTTTGATCTCGTTCGATTCTCTGAATATATACTCAGTGTAGTTATTAAAGAGCTATGGTGATAGCACACATTCTTGTTTTACACCTCTTTTACTATCTGATGGCGCTGACAATTCCTGGTCTACTTTAATGGCCGCATTTCGGTTCCACTAGAACACAGAAGGTTCTAATATCCTTTCCTTCTCAGCTCTCCATGCTGTATGCAGTCAAATATTTTAACTTGATCTTTCAAGCAAACAGATAGATTCTCCCTCTTCTTGCGTATTCTTTTCTATCTCAGCTCTAAATCCAAATTGCTGCTCACTGACTTCTGCATTTTGATTTTTATTCTTCCTTGAAGTCAGAGCACTCATTGGACTTAGGATTTTTTAGCAGAGTGTTTTGAAGTCATGAAGGAAGTATCCAGACTCCTAGATGTCATTGAAAAGGTCTGTGAATTTTTTACTGCCATAATCTTCTGGCGCTTCTAACATTTCACATGTTATTGTATCTGACCTTGGAGTTTTATGTTTTCTCATCTTCTTGATGACATGTTCCACCTCAGACTTTTTTATGGTCAGATGCCCTTCCTGTCACCAACTCTCATTTGCTCCTAGGCAAGGTAATATTCCCCCCACCCCAAGGCCAGACACATTTTTGTGTAAGATTGAAAAAAAAGGCTCCTGCTGCCATTACAGCTATCATGTGAAATGAAGGCAAGGAGACAGTATTGTGCACACACACAAATATATATATACAGTGGACTGCGTTCAGTTTCTGTATACCAAATCCACTCACAAAGCTTTGTACCTGACATGCCATGCAGTGGAATTGAACTCCAAATCATGGGGTTGAGAAGCAAGCTTCTTCCCATACTTGCGCCTACACACACACACACACACATGTATGTATAATATGCATGTGTATGTATATGTATGTGTGCATCAGTAGTTCAACCCATGCCAGCATAGAAAACAGACATTAAACGATGATGATGATGCTGATATATATCAAATGGAATTCAGGTAATGAAATACATGATGCAGTTAGGGTTCAAACATGAACTGCAACTAAATAGAGTTGTTAGCTGCCTAACAATGATTGGCCGTTGGTGATTTATCACTTAAACAGGTACAAGTATAATAGAACAAACTTGTAAACAGACAGATAAAGTTGTATCAGGTTAGATTGTGACATATTTTAAAAAATAAGGGTTGAGTTGTTACAAGAGAATAAATCACAAAGAAAAAAGGGAAGTAAGAAGGTGTGCAGATAGTTGCTTAACAGCTGTTTCGAAGAATAGGTGGGCATATGGTGCATTTTCCTACAAATGAACAGTAGCTGTCCCAATGATGGAATTGGTACCTACTATATGGATAGCCATTGTTCATTTGTGCATCTATTCTTTGAAACAGCTGTTAAGATACTATCTGCACACCTTCTTACTTCTCTTTTTCTCTTGTAAATGAGCGTTACTGTCACACAAGTGGTGTCTTACATTTCCATGGAAACATTCTGGATAGGGGGAAGTATGACCTTGAAAAAAGGCGAGGCTTGGCGACAGAAAGGGCATCAAGCTACAAAACACCTGCCTTGACAAATACCTCCCAACCCAGGTGAGCATTGAAATGTGGGCGTTAAAATGATGATGACTATATATATCATCATCATCATCATCATCGTTTAACGTCCGCCTTCCATGCTAGCATGGGTTGGACGATTTGACTGAGGACTGGTGAAACCGGATGGCAACACCAGGCTCCAATCTAATTTGGCAGAGTTTCTACAGCTGGATGCCCTTCCTAACGCCAACCACTCAGAGAGTGTAGTGGGTGCTTTTACGTGTCACCCGC
>NC_068981.1:198409487-198410271 GCF_001194135.2 Octopus bimaculoides | reverse complement strand
AACCCAGGTGAGCATTGAAATGTGGGCGTTAAAATGATGATGACTATATATATCATCATCATCATCATCATCGTTTAACGTCCACCTTCCATGCTGGCCTGGGTTGGACGGTTTGACCAGGCCAGGCCAGGCCAGGCAGAAGCCTGCACCAGACTTCTGTGTCTGTTTTGGCAGGATCTTAATAGCTGGATGCCCTTCCAAATGCCAACCACTTCACAGTGTGGACTGGATGCTTTTTAAGTGGCACCTGCACTGACAGGGTCACCAAGTAACTTGCAAGACAGATCTTTTGAGTGGGGAGGGGGCATTGGCAGAGGGGATCTTGTGTCAGATGTTGAAAGGTTATAGCGAGACAGAGAGAGAGAAGCAGGTGTTTTGTTGTAGAGGAGGTACAAGGTTACTGAGCCAGCCGGAGAGAGAGAGAGTGGGAGACATCAGGATAGAGATGGTGGCAAAATGCTGGGCATACTCACAAGGGACAGGGATCAGAAAATGGGATGGTCAAGTAAAAGCAGAGAGAGAGATTCAGATGGTGGCAAGTGGCAGGGTATTGCCCTTGAGGTACAGGGGTTATAAATGGCAGGACATTGCTAAAGAAAAGTGAGTAGGGAGTGGGGGTGGGGAATGTAGGGAGCAGTGAAAACCCCGGTATACAAAGGGTGTGGAGGGCTGCTAGATAGCAGTGAGGCAGGGCTCCGAGGATAGGGTTGGGGAGTGAGAGGTGGGTAGAGTGCATGACGGAGAAGATGTGAGGAAGAGAAGAGATGTAGTTTGGTTTGTTGGG
>NC_068981.1:198374619-198408241 GCF_001194135.2 Octopus bimaculoides | reverse complement strand
AATTCAAGAGAAATGTCCAGAACTTGCCAACAGGAAGGGTGTTGTTTTCCAACATGATAATGCAAGTCCACACGTTTCTTTGGGAACCAGACAAAAATTGCTGCAGCTCGGCTGGGATGTGTTACCCCACCCTCCATATTCACCAGATATTGCTCCTTCGGATTTCCACTTATTCAAGTTTCTGCAGAATAGTCTTAATGGTAAAAATTTCAATTCCTTGGATGACGTAAAAAGATACCTTGATGAATTCTTTGCCATGAAACCACCTCAATTCTGGGAAGAGGGTATTTTCATGTTACAGGAAAGATGGAGACACATTGTGCAACAAAATGGTTCATATTTGGTTTGACCTTTTTCTTTCCTTTAAAGATCGGCATGAACTTTCCGGACAACCCAATACATTCGATTCCTCTTATACCCAACCTTTCTCTCAACACATTTGCACTTTGCTATACAAGCACACTGATGCCGCACACCCAGCAGAGTATACTGCCTTCATTTCTCTCATAAAACAATTTTTTGTTGAAAGTTAAAATATTTTCTTGATCTTTTTGTTGGCTTTTTAAAAAAATTTTATTGATGAAATATGAAGGTTAACTCCATATTATTAACTTCCTAATTAGATATTATAGTTTTTAATTAAAAATATAACAAGACAATATAGCTGTTAAATGAAATATTTACAATATCTTATTTTGTTTTTTGTGCTGCAGGCATCTTGATTTAGGTATGTTAGACCAAAGATCAAAGACAAATTACCAAGACCCTGAAAAAATTCTCAGCAGGATAATTCTCGGTCTTCCTGATCTTGTGTCCTTGGATATTTCTGGTACAAACCTTGCTGGAGAGAAAGCAGTGACACCAGAATCACACCGACTCGGGGTCAGAAGACCAAATACGAAATTAAAAGAAGAAGAATCAGAAGAAACAAACTGCAGGTAAGTACCTGAATAATATATCTGTGTGTGTGTGAGAGAGAGAGAGAGAGAAAAAGAAAGAGAGAGAGAGAGAGAGAGAGCGAGAGAGAGAGAGAGAGAGAGATAGCAGCAGCGTTTTGGAATTTGTTGTGATCTTTTTTTATTTCAATGATGTTGAATCCCTTCACATCCATCTTTTTCCAGTTCTTCCTTGACTTTCCTTAGTCTCCCTCTTCTACAGGTTCCATCAACTTGGACAATAACTGACACATCCTACTCTTATCTTTTCCATTATCTGACCACAAAATAGAGACCAGCTATAAACAAGAAAGGAAAAAAATGGCATTCTATTGGTTACGACGACAAGGGTTCCAGTTGATCCGATCAACGGAACAGCCTGCTCGTGGAAATAATACAGAAGTGGCTGAGCACTCCACAGACACAAGTACTCTTGATATAGTTCTCAGGGAGATTCAGTGTGACACAGAGTGTGACAAGGCTGGCCCTTTGAAATACAGGTGCAACTCATTTTTGCCAGGTGAGTGGACTGGAGTGACAAGAAATAAAGTGTCTGCCAGGAATTGAACTCACCACCTTATGATTGTGAGCATCTCAACAGAAATATAGTAACAAAAGGGTTAAAATATATAATAGAGAAACAATTCTTAACCCTTTTGATACCAACCTGGCTGAAACCACCTCTGGCTCTGTAGTACAAACGTCTTGTTTTCAAAAGTTCTGAACTAAAATCTTCCACCAAACCTTAGTTACAATTTGTGTTCCTAACACTAGCTTAACGATAAAACTAAGTTATTTTACTAAATTCTTTGTTAAAATTAATTGAAAGAAACAAAGAGCATCTCAAAAGAAATTTTGGTAACAAAAGGGTTAAACAAAACAAACAAAACCCTTAATTTATTTTTGTGCTGCTGTTGTATTATATAACAAATAATGACATGCAGGTATTATATAAGAAGTAACGAGATGGAGATAATTGCATTTCAGATGATAACACTAATATTTTAAAGGCTTGCACTTCATTGGTCATGATGACCATATGATCTAGGTGATGGGAACAACAGAACAAGCTGTTTGTGAAATTAACATGCAAGTGGCTGAGTATTTCACAGACACGTGTACTGTTAATGTAGATCTTAAGGAGATTCAGTGTGATGTAGAATGTGATGTGGCTGTCTGTTTGAAATATGAGTACAACTCATTTTTACCAGCTGAGTGGAGTGGAGCAATGTGAAATCAAGCATGGTATAGTGGTTAGCATACTGGACTCACAATTGTGAGGTTGTGAGGTCAATACTCAGCCGCATGTAGTGTCCTCAAGCAAGACTGTATATCTGTGCCATTGTTAATGGTTACAATGCATTTATGGAGGTACACTCACCTCCACGACTAACTACCTATGTAACAAGATCATCAGTGACACTCCTCTCTAGGAACCGAAGCATGGGTACTCAAATGCAGGTAGACCACATCAAACCTACATGAAGCAATTGCGTGAGGACTCCGAGTGCAGCCGAGATGACCTCTTACATGCAGTGGCAGATGAAACAGACTGGAGAGAACGAGTCAGGGCAACTCAAGCAACAAGCACAACCGGGTGGTAAGGGTGCCTCGGCAGCAGCAACAACTTTAAGGAAACTTTCTTGGCATTTGAAAGACTATCGCCTGAGTAATCTTACAGATGCTTACTCTTGTGCTCAACCTCTACCCTTCCCACCTCTGTTTGCCAGTTTGCAATCTCATCGCATTCCTTCTACAACTACAGTTAACACTGGATACACCACATGCAATTTCTAGCTACTCCCTCCCCCATATGGCACACTCACTTCTCTGATGATGGCAACATTCTGCTTTCCTTAAAAACTTTAATCTTTGGTAACTTTACTTTGAAGCATCTCAATTCTGGGTTTTGTTTCCCTGCCTGGAATTTCTTCAACCTGTGGCCTCAACACAAACATTGATTTGTAGCAAATGGATGCGTTTGTGCCATTTCTTATTTCACTTAACGTCTATTTTCTATGCTGGCATGGGTTGAACGGTTTGACAGGTGATGGCAAAGCTGGAGAGCTGCTGCGTCAGGCTCCAGTCATCTGTTTTGACATGGTGCCTATGGTTGGATGCCCTTCCCAATGCAAACCTCTTTGCAGAATGTACTGGGTGCTTTTTATGGGGCGCCATCACCAGTGATTTTTACCTGGCACCAGCATGTGTGTGTGTGTGTGTGTGTGTGTGTGTAAGTTATTAATTATAGTGCTTTCTTGGTTTTCTTTGTAGCATTCCTGGTTTACATGGGAAAACTCTTGATTTTCTTGGACTTTTAAACTGTGCTAACGATGCTTGTGAACGAGAAAGCATACCTGCAAAACTAGTAAGTCAATTCACTGTATTTATCATTTATCATTTTTGTAAATGTTTGCATGGCATTTATTGTTGAAATTATAACATTGTAGACAATTGTAAAATGCTTGATTTATAAGAGAATCAATAATTCAGAGGAACTATCCTTATCAAAATAAAAAAAAGTAAAGTTAGCGTCGACATATTTTATGTGTGGAATATTCAGATATTGGTTTCAAATTTTGGCACAATGCCAGCAACTTTGGGAAGAGGGGATAAGTTGATTAGACTAACCCCAGTGCACAGCTGGTATTTATTTTATCAATCCTGAAAGGATGAAAGGCAAATTCAGACTCAATGGAATTTGAACTCAGAATGTAAAAATTAATGAAATGTCATTAAGCATTAATTACCTGGTCTGCTAATGATTCTGCCAGCCTGCCACCTGAGATGGAATATCAAAATATTCACCAGAAATAAAGTGTTAATTGATGACTAATAATGTTTGCATTTTTGTTTTCTGCAAATAAGGAAGACAATTATGGGCATGTTTTAATATTATTAAGACCTCATCAGTGAATCACAGCCTCAACATATCTAATGAAATTGTTCAGAATAAATCTCTAAAATAGATAATACAATGGTTGATGAAACAAGATAGAATTGTTTAAAGAATAAATAACTTAATGATGCCATCTACTTTTAATCTAATAATTACTAATATTTTATCTATGGTTAATAAGTTTGTTAATTGTTATTATTCAGCTCCTACTCCATCCTGATCCAGTAGATTTATGATAAATGAAATTCCCACCATAACCACCCCATTGGTAACCATAAACAGTGTGCTCAGCACTAGATTATTCAATATGTCCATCCTTTCTAAGCCAGAAGAGTGTTTGGTGTTAGAGTTGCTCTGCATTTTCTAGGTAACAGGAGATGATTCAGAAGAGATTTGGTTGTTATTTCAAGCAGGTAAGAGAGTTAGATTTGAGGGAAATTTAGCTACTGTTTTTAGACAGAAAAGTGTGATGTTGGAGAAATTTATTGTTATTTCTATACAGTAGTATATAATAGAAAGGAAACCTAGCTGCTCTTATCTGAAAGTAGGGATTATATGTGGGAGATTTCGTTGCTATTTCTAGCGATATGGTGTGATTTGAGGTAGAGTTGGTTGCTATTTCAGCAGGCAAAGACTGTCTAGTTCGCTGCCAGCATTGGAATATATTTTAGTTGTATATATCAGTGTGTATAGTGTTGTGGCTATGTGCTGTGTGATATCAATTTATCACCATGATAGATTGTTGTGTGTAACCTTGTGGAATGAAATCATGAACCAGCTAGCATCTTGTCTCTCCTTGAGCAAGGCACTTCATTTCACAACGCTCTAGTCTCTTCAGTTGAACATGTCTACCAGCCAACTTCTGGTGTAGCTCTCCCTCTGTCCAGCTGTCACATCCCTGATGCTCCACCGGCTTAAGAGTGGGACGGCAATGAAAGGGGATACGTCTGCTTACAACTATATTGACACCTACAAACAATTAGCAAAAGCAAGCTATAAGCTGCCAGGTCAGACTTGCAAGATTTTCTTTTCTTCAATATTGGCTGTGGGTGATATCTATTTATCACAATTTATATTAGTGTATACTGGCCATGCTGTGTCTGTCCCTCTACCCGAACCCCTCTCTTGATTCCCCTCCCTCTCTTAGCTGAGGGGTCTTTGTCTTGCAACCTACTTGGTAACCCTGCTGGTGCCACTTAAAAAGCAGCCAGAACACTGTGTAAAGTGGTTGGCATTAGGAAGGGCATTCCAGCAGTAGAAACCATGCCAAAACTGACGAATGGAACCTGGAAAGTAGACATCAACTGATGATGTATGTTGAGATCACATTTTACATTGAGATGTATCCACTTCCACTACAGTTTCTAAGCTCATTATCCACCTTGGTCTCAGCTCTACCTTGGGGAAGATTTTCAGGAGTAAAGTCACCAGACCGGAACTCCTCAAACCATCAACATACAGTGCACTCATTTGCCACTTCTTCACCAAACACCTCATTGATGTTTCGAGCTGTCTGGGATAAATTGGTTCCATGACAGAACTCATATTCATAAACAACATGAATTTTTGATCTATCCATGGGTTCACACAAATTGATTTACAAGAGAAAACTCACAATATAATCAGGCACCATGAACTGCATTTCAAAAAGTGATGATGTAACTCTTCAATGTTGTAGAACAAAGAATTGTCAGGATAAACATTAGAGTTAACGACTGTCAAACTTGATGCATAAGAAAACCAGACATTTCCTTCTTAATGACCTGATATTTTGTCTCCGTGAGAAAACAATGTCTCTATTAAACATATTTACAAACAATATTTATTGAGATGAACCAATGAAGAAGGTTCTAAACTGGTCTCTTGACCTGCTAGAAAGAGCAGCCAAATTTCCTTCATTGGTAAGCGATGTGATGGTGGATGCTGGAACACTTTTGACCATAGACCTGCTGTATCATATCTAAGGCTCAACAGCAACACCACCATCAACATCAACATCAACATCAACATCAACATCAACATCAACAGCAACAGCAACACCACCATCAACACCATCAACATCAACATCAACAGCAACAGCAACACCACCAACAACACCATCAACCATCAACATCAACATCAACATCAACATCAACATCAACATCAACATCAACAGCAACACCACCAACAACACCATCAACCATCAACAGCAACATCAACATCAACATCAACAACACCATCAACATCAACATCAACACCATCAACACCACCAACAACACCATCAACCACCAACAACACCATCAACCATCAACATCAACATCAACACCACCATCAACATCAACATCAACAGCAACATCAACAGCAACACCACCATCAACACTCAATGCTCTCCTCTAAAAGGTGAAATATCCAACTTTGTTCTCAAAGAGTTTCATTTAACAATCAGTAACCAAGACACGCTTAACCCTTTAGCATTCACATTCTGGCAAAACTGATGCTTATTCATTCCCTTTGTTTTGTATTAATCATGCTTGTAGCTTTCAGATTCTGATGAGGTAACTAAACTTGTAGGGTAGATGTGAGATGCCAGATCTGGCCATAAAGTAGGATGGAATGTTTGGACCAGACATGGTTGCTTTAAATGCTAAAGGGTTATATATCTGATGTGGGGGGTTTTTTCTCTAAAAGCAATGCTCACCACAATTTAAGGAGGAAAAGAGGAAGTTATCAAACTGGAGACCTGAATGTTTGTCATTGAGTGGGGTCCCCTAAAATCCCCCTCCCCCAAGGTTGACAGACAAACTCTACCGCTTGTGTGCCATGCATTGAAGCTCAGCTCGGTCGTAATCTTTATGCTTGTTATGTTTTTTTTTTGTCTTGTTTTAATTTAAATTGATTTGAAATAAATCACATTTTAAACTCTAAATTTTAATTATTTTCTCAAATTGTTTTCTGATTAACGATAGCACTGTATTTTCTGCTGTCTACCCTCAGTAGATACTGTCCACTTACTACTGCCACCTCCTGCCCCCACTTCTTCTTCTTCTTCTTCTTCTTCTTCTTCTTCTTCTTCTTCTTCTTCTTCTTCTTCTTCTTCTTCTTCTTCTTCTTCTTCTTCTTCTTCTTCTTCCTCCTCCTCCCCCCTCCTCCTCCTCCTTCCAACCCACACCTATTCCCTCACAAGGTTATGTTTCCCTCATTGCCAGGCATGTGTTCAAGGGAGATTGGAAACAAAGGGACACTGCTTGTATAACAGTGGTACTCCTTTACAACTGTCCCTCAGTGCCAAACCAGACTTCTTTTGCTTGCCGTCTACCAAATCCACTCACAAGCTTTTGGTTGATCTCAGACTGAACCTGAAACCCATGTTTGTGGTTTACTTATTGAAACCCTGTTTATCTGGGATTCTTTTTTTTCTTTTTTTTTTTTTTTCTCATTTCAAATGCTATATTGCTGTTATTTCCTTTAGATCACAGGTGATGCCAATGAAGAGCAGATCTTACTCTCTCTGCAAACCTATCAAGACAGAAGCTCTCATATTATTGTGGCTTTAAACAGTCTTTATAATCTATTTCGGAGATCTGTTGTGCGTAATCAAGCCGATGCACTTGACGTAAGTAAACAGTTCCTTTTGTTCTCATGTTTTTTTTTGTTTTGGGTTTTAAATTACACATTCTTTGTAGTAAAGATTCTTTGCCAACATAACATGGCAGTCCTGGTTTAGGACGAATGTTGCTGTAATTTATGTTGTGTTGGCAATTTGTCTTTATTACAAAGTACTGTTGCTGAATCTCTTGCGTTGTAATACATTCTTTGTCATATATTTTATTCTAAATTGACTGTTTGAGATAAAATTAGAATTTGAACTCATTTCAGTGCTGGGCTACTGGCAGTATTGTTTGTAAGTTCAATCTTGTTGCATCTATAATCTAGCTTTCTGTTGCTGGGGCATATAATTTCAGTCTGACTAGTCTACATTAAATATCACCACCACTTGACAAATGAGAGATTATTAGTGAGAAACCATCATCATCATCATCATCATCATCATCATCATCATCATCATTTAACGTCCACTGTCCATGCTGGCATGGGTGGGATGGTTTGACCAGGGCTGCCAAGCTGGAAGGCTGCACCAGACTCAAGTCTGATCTGGCAAGGTTTCTATGGATGGATGCCCTTCCTAGGGTATGTCTCATGACTGTGATTTTGCTTGATTCGATGGGTCTTCTTCTCAAGCATGACATAATGCCAAAGGTCTCAGTCCTTGCCTCTGTGAGACCCAACACTCGAAAAGAGCTCAGCCACTTTGCCTCCGTGAGGCCCATAGCTTGAAAGGTACTCTTCACGTGCCACCGATATGGGTGCCAGTTACGTGACACCAGCATCAGCCACGACTATAATTTCACTTGGCTTGACGGGACTTCTCAAGCACAGCATATCACCAAAAGTCTTGATCACTAGTCACACACACACATATGTATATATATCTCCACATATGTCTGTTTGTTTGCAAACAACTGTACTACGTAGCAGTGAAATATAGGCTGTGTATGCAGAGAACATACTGAGGCTTGAAAGAAATGAAGCTAGTATACTTTGCTTGATGTGCAATGTCAGTGTGCATTTATGACTGAGTGTAAGCATCCCGAGAGAGAAGTTGGACACAAGAGGCATCAGATATGGTGGGTAAGAGAGACGAATGCATTGGTATGGTCATATGAAGCATAGAGATGAGGACACCAGTGTAAAGAAGTGCCAATCTCTAACTGTGGAGGAAACTTGTGGTAGAGGTAGACCCAGTGCAGGTGACCCGTAAAAGGCGGGTCACCTGCACTGTGCTAGTGACATGTAAAAGGCACCTGTGCCAGTGACACGAAAAGGGCACCTGTGCTGGTAACATGCAAAAGGCACCCAGTACACTCTGTAGAGTGGTTGACATTAGGAAGGGGACCCAACTGTAGAAACTAAACCAAAACAGACTGGAGCCTGGTGCATCTCTCCAGCTTACCAGTTCATGTCAAACCATGCCAGAATGGAAAACGGATGCTAAATGATGATGATGATGTTGATGATGGTCTACTCTGTGTAGAAGCATCCTACTCTGGACATCCTTGTTAATAATACAATAAAAAAAAGCAGACCCTAAAATATTAATAAAAATTCTTTTGTATTGCAGTTATCTAAAATATTGCAGTTAAAACAATGGTCTCTGCCTTCTTTTAAAACAGTGGTGTCAGATATTGTGTTGATGTCTAAAAGCGAAGAACAACTAAACCCCACCCCACAACACTCACTCAACAACTAAATAAGTTTCTTTTACTAAAATATCTAAGCAATATTTTGTCTGTGTCTGATTGGCTGTAATGGAGCCAATGTTAGTGTCTGATTGGCTGGAACTCTATCAACATTTGTGTCTGATTGGCTGGAGCCAACGCTAGTCAGCTTATTCAATTCTAAAGATCTTACACTTACAGGTAATGCAGTTACTAGGATGGTGGTGGTGGTGGGGGATGCTGTGCTAAGAGAAGTTGAGCTAAGTTATGAGGAATGAACAGGTAGAAGGAGGTGTTACTTGAGGAGTTAGCAATTAGCGAGGGGGGGGGGGGGACTGAGAATTAAGAATAAAAGATGACAGAATTGAAAAATGAAGAAAAATGAGCTGATGAAAAAATTTTTTAAATGAGAAAATGAAAAGATGATCAGCTGAGGTACTGTGAAAGGTTTTTAATAGATTTTAATAGATTACACAAACAGTGAACAGTGAGGAGGCCCTTGGAAATCCTCATTTGAAAATCCCAGAACGTCTCTTTTTTTCTTTTTTCAATTTTTCAGTTGTTCAAAAGTTCAAAAGGTTTAACAGTTTTTTTGAGAGATTGACAAATAGAAGGATAGATGGATGGATGGATAGACAAGCAGACAGAGAGACAGATGGATAGATAGGTAGAGAGACAAATACATAGACGGAACCTAATGGTGGTGTGTGGTCTGTGTATATCCTTGTTGCTAGTTCTTGGGTTAATGGGTTAAGTGAGCACTTTTGGATCTATAACCCTTCATCAGACATTCCATGATTGCTATTACTGCTGGCATTGGTTAGAGGTTCTGAAGGCAGTAAATGAAATTCCAGCCACCAAGTTCATTCTGGCAGTTGAGGCTGGGTACCCTGTTCCTGATGAATTGTGCCTCCTTTATTTGTAGGTTGACTACATTCGCTCTCCCGGCCAGTATCCGGGTGGAGAACTGCCCATCGCAGTGTTGGAATAAGGAGTTGGGGATTGTGGCCTTGTGAAGATGTTCTTTCGCTCTGACGTGAAGTTGTTGTTTAGTCAATCCATTATATTTTCCCCCACGAGTACTAGTCATTTCATATTATCACGTTAGCTGTTTGGCTTTGATGGGGCATTGGTTCAGACAACATGTGTTCTGTACGTTGTTGTGGGTGAGGTAGTATCTGAGGGTGTGACTTCTATCTATCTATCGCTCAAAAAATCGTTAGACCTTTCAAACTTTTGAACAATTTGAAAACACAAGACTTTCTGGGATTTTCAAACGAGGCTTTCCAATGGCCTCTTCACTGTTCATGTAATCTATGAAAACCTTTCTCATTACCTCAACTTCTCATCATCTTTAGATTTTTAATTTTTCATTCTGTCATTTTTCTACATTTTCCATAATTTTTTCTACATTTTCCATAATTCTGTTATCTTTCATTCTCACCTCTTGTTTTCCCCATCACTAATTGCTAACTTCTCAAGTATTACTTCCTTCTCCCTGTGCATTCCTCCTAACTTACCTTTACTTCTCTTCGCATAGAACCCCATCTCACCATCCTACTAATGGCATTGCTCTGTTATCTATCGAGACAAGACCACAACTATGTTACCTGAGATACACTAATACCTTGTAAAGCATTAGATATTCACCCTAGCAATGATGGGACGATTAAAATGTGGAATGAATAACGAAAGGAGATGAGTAAAAGATTTCCTTTTTACCATTAACAGTTTTACCACAAAAAGAGAAGATTCTGCACAAGATTACATTTTATTTACTGGGAAATCTTTGAGCAGTTTTATTCTTTGGACTGTAACCCTGCTAGAATACCACCTGAAGTGTTTAGTCAATTATGTGACCTTCAGTATTGTATCAACTACAACAGATTTTTATTGAGATTTTTATGGGAAGGCAATGGGTAAAGTCAGTTTAGTGTAGTAGCAGCCAACTTTGTGCTTTTCACTAATCTTGTACCAGTTTTACCTAAGAGGAAGGGAGGTAATCATGTCAGTTTGTCCAGATCATAAAGGGAGGTAACCATGTTATTTTATACCAGTGTTCTACCAATTCTACCAAATGATGTGAATAATTAAAATCTAAATATGGATGCAGAGCACAAAAGTGATCCTGTCAGTGCAGGTGCCACTTAAACGCACCCAGTCCACACTGCAAAGTGGTTGGTGTTTGGAAGGGCATCCAGCTGTAAAAAAACTTGCCAGAACTGACCTTGCCTGTGCTTGTGCCATGTAAAAAGCACTAAGTCCACTCTGCTGGGTGGTTGGTGTTAGGAAAGGACATCCATCTGTGAAAATCCTGACAAAACAATCACAGAAGTCTGGTGCAGGTTTCAGCCTAACCAGTTCCCATGAAATCGTCCCATCCATGCTAGCTTGGAAGGCAGACATTAGACAATGAGGAGGATAAGGGCCATGTTGCCCTTATTCTAATAATTTGAAACTCTCTTCGCTGCCTTCACTGCATGTCTGTCCCTTAATCTATTGACTCGAAGACGATGAAAGAGAATCTTGACTTCTGTATATCCATACTCATAAATTGACTCACGAAACTCAATATAAGTGGAGATTATTTGTAGCCTGTAGCTTGATCTAACCTTGTACTATCCTTCTTGAAATAAGGATTAAGGATTAGCAATAGATTTAGAGAAGAAATGAGGATTAGTGGTCAAATTGTAAGTAACCTGCTTTGTATTAAAATATTTATGAAAGATCAGCAGAAATCAGCCCCTAAAAGAAGCAGGCCACATGCAAGAAGTGAAACCGAATCTGGATTATGGCCATGCTGGGGCATTACTGCGAATGATTTTGAGTCAACCAAATCAACCCAAGGATTTATTTTTTTAAAGTCTGCTACTTATTCTGTCCTTTGTGTAATTGCTAAGCTGTGAGGACATAAACATACCAACACCGGTTGTCAAATGGTAATGGGCAACAAACACTGACACAAAGACACACACATGTGTGTGTGTTTATAAATATATAAAGCTGTGGTAGAAGAAGTATGGTCATTGCTAGAAATAGCAGCAGGTAAGCTTTTAATGATATGTAGTTCCACTGAATATTTACGGGCAGTGATCATACTTCATGTACGACTGCTTTATATATTTATTATTCTACCTATATGGTTCTCTATTTCTGCTGGATAATAATATTGTTATGTTAATAATATTTATATTTTCATGTATATATATATATATATATATATATATATATATATATATATATATATATATATATATATATATTTAATTATATATTTATTTTATCCTAACAAATAATAATTCGGATAGAATAAATGGGTTAATAGAAACCAAGGTAGCAAAGATCACAAAATAACTGTGGTGTAATTCCTGTTAGTGAGGCAGAAACTCCATATATATATATATGATGGGCTTCTTTCAGTTTCTGCCTACTAAATCCACTCACAAGGTTTTCCTTGGCCAGAGGCTATAGTAGAAGACACTTGCTAAAGGTGCTAGGCAGTGGGACTGAACCTGGAACCATGTAGTTGGGAAGCAAGCTTCATACCACACAACCACACCTGCACTTTATAATTTACAGGACTTTTTGATTAAAGTAAATAATATTATCTTGATTAACAAGAACATTGGTAATGAAGGAGCTCATGATAGCAGGATATATTATCAATCTTGTTGTATTCAATTAAACTGTTTAATTATTTAATTCTATGTTTTCTAGAAACCTTGAAGTGATACAAAACTCCTGGATAATTTGAACTTAGTTTGTAAATGGATCTAAATCTGACTCGGCACTTTTCTTGGTGCTCTTCTGAGTCTTCATTGAAGATGGTTGGAATGACTGTGAGCCAAAGTATGGCGTGAGAGGTGAACCATATCATGGTTCACCTCTCATGCATTTAGTACATCACAGATTTTTTCTGGCTAATATATCTCTCTTTTACTCTTTTACTTGTTTCAGTCTTTTGACTGTGGCCATGCTGGAGCACCATCTTTAGTCGAGCAAATCGACCCCAGGACTTATTCTTTGGAAGCCTAGTACTTATTCTATCAGTCTCTTTTGCTGAACCGCTAAGTTACGGGGACGTAAACACACAACCATCGGTTGTCAAGCGATGTTGGGGGACAAACACACACACACACACACACACACATATATATACATATATATGATGGGCTTCTTTTCAGTTTCCGCCTACCAAATCCACTCACAAGGCTTTGGTCGGCCCGAGGCTATAGTAGAAGACACTTGCCCAAGATGCCACGCAGTGGGACTGAACCCAGAACCATGTGGTTGGTAAACACGCTACTTACCACACAGCCACTCCTGCGCCTATCCTTATATGGAAATTTATATCACAAACTCCTCAGCTTATCTGGGTTTCTGCAGCCAATAAGTATTTATATTTTTTTAAGATTTTATTTATTTCTGTGGGAGGTTTTGAAACATAACAGCCATGATTGTGGAGGGATTACTGCACACCAAATAGGTTCATCAACAAAACCAACAACACCTGGAATCTCTGCAGAAATCAGATGCTTTTGATTTCTTGGATGTACTCTGTGTGTTGAATGGATATAGACGCATGGAGGGGGTGGGGGTGCGACTCCTCTGCGTATGAATAGGAATAGATATCACATGCAAAGGAGAAGATTCTGGTTATAAGAACATGTGATATTGATTGAAAAGTAAGTTGGTGCAAAGATAACAGCTCTTTTGGTTACAAGTTCCAAAGATTAAGCAGGAAAAGATATGTTTGATGATGATGACGACAGTGATGACGGTGATGGTGGTGATGTTGATGATGATGATGATATTCTGTGTAATATTTTCATGTTGCTCATTCTCAACGTTGTTTCTTTGTTTTCTAGGCTATACTGTCGTGCATGAAGCAACACCCAAAAGATTGGCATGTTCAGATTTCAGGGAGGTAAAAACATTACAATTTCTATGTTTTCCATTTTTTACATTCCTTCGTGTTTTGTTTGTTTGTTTAAAAACTTGAAAAAAAAAAAAGAAAAGGAAAGAAAAGAAAAACCTGGAAAAACTATTTCGAGTGAAGAATAATTATTTGTAGAAACAGTCTGTTTTTGATAGGAATACAGTGTCTTTATGGAAATAGTATAGCTTGACTGTTCTTTTACTCTTTTACTTGTTTCAGTCATTTGACTGTGGCCATGCTGGAGCACCGCCTTTAGTCGAGCAAATCGACCCCAGGACTTATTCTTTGGAAGCCTAGTACTTATTCTATTGGTCTCTTTTGCCGAACCACTAACTTACAGGGACGTAAACACACCAGCATTGGTGGTCAAGCATTGTTGGGGTGGATGGGGTGGCAGACACACAGTCATACACACACACACGCACACACACACACATGTATATATATATATACGATGGGCTTCTTTCAGTTTCCATCTACCAAATCCACTCACAAGGCTTTGGTCAGCCTGAGGCTATAGTAGATATTTGCCCAAGGTGCCATGCAGTGGGAATGAACCCGGAACCATGTGGTTGGGAAGCAAGCTACTTACCACACAGCCACTCCTGCGCCTATATAGTAATAGTATCTTAATAACATAAGATGTCTTTATTAGTAGTATTGTTGTACCATAGTATATTATTAGTAATAGTATAGTACGTCTGTTGTAATAGTGAAGTAATAGCATAGTATGCCTATAGTTTTTAGTAATAATATAATAATAGTATGTGTTCATTGATACTATAGTAATAGTGTAGTACATAGTAATTGTATAATATGTCGATAATAAGAATAGAGTAGCGTCTCCAATAACAACCTTCCAGACCAAAACAATGCTAGTATTAAAAACATGGTTTAACTATTAAATGTTATAATTAATCTTTAGCTTTGGTTTTACGAAACATGTAAATTCTAAACATATTTCTAGAGCGAAGTTCCTTTTACCATTCCAGTGCCTCTTTGTTTTATATTGTGAAAGGAGAACAAATGGCTCATGCTCCAAGGAAATTAAGGAAGTAAGTTTTGTCATTACTACAATTGCAACGATCCTGTCTTTTGTTGGTTTTTTTTTTTGTTTTTGACACACACACACACACACACACACACACAAACACACACCAACATTGCCATCACAGCTACCATTATCCTCCTCCTCCTTATCATCATCATCATCATCGTTTCACATCCTCTTTCCATGCTGGCAACAACTGGATTGTATGACAGGATCTGATAAGCTGAAAGATCATGTCTTAAGCCAGTTTCTTAGTTTTAACTTGGCATCTGCAGCTGGATGCCCTTCCTAATGCCAACCGCTTTACAGAGTGTGGACTGGGTGCTATTTTTTTGTGGCCCCCAGCACTAGTGAAGTCACCATTTAATATACAGGACTGAGGAGGCCCCTTGACGTACTGGGATTATAATAGAGATGGGGCTGTGGCTTTATGTGTGATAGAAAGGACAGAAACAAATATGTGTTAATCAAGGAGGTACCTGGTTACCCCACATTATATAAGGGGAGGTGAGAATATTTGTGGTAGAACTGGAGAGATAAAAGTGTTAGAGCATACCCTCAGGGTACAATGAGGAGATTAGAAGAGGGTGTGGTGACACGAAATAAATATTAAGGTGGGTGGAGGTTGCAAAGTGTGGCAGGGAGTAGTGAGAGATGGTAAGAGATAGGGTATGAGGTGAATGAGGGATGGATGACACCAGAAGTGGCTGAGGGGAGAGGAAGTGATGATGGGCAGAAGAGAAACATTGAAGAACACCAGAAAATAACAGAGTAAATGGGAGACAAGAGCTGAGAGGAAGATAGTGGTGAATGGGTGGCAAACAAAGATGGGCTGGGCTGGTTGATGGTAGATGGTGTTAAGAATAAGGAATGGGTGTCACTAGGAAGTGGCAGAAATGGGGTTGGCAGGGGATGGCTGACAGCACAGAAATGGTGGGCGATGGAAAATATGAGCGGAGGGAATAAAGTTAAGAATGAAGGATAAGATGTGAAAAAGGGGTGTTCCTAGAAAGAAAGCAAATTGGTAGAGCAGAAAGGGGCCGTGAAATGTTTCACCAGCTGTTTCACAGATTCGCTTATAAGAATAAGGGAGTTACGGCAGAGGAGATAAAGACACAATCAACTGGTTTGCTGTTATAACCTGGAGGACTGTGATGGATAGAAAGAGGCACTGAGAACCATGCTCCGGTAGATCCATACATACTCACTGAATTTTTTGTTGTATGTAGCTTGATGGTTCCCAAAAATTAAAAATTGTTGAGGCAAATTTTCTATAGCTGGATGCCTTTCCTGTTGTTAACCTTCACCTGTTTCCAAGTAAGATAACATTTCCTCGTGGCCAGACATGTTTTCATGGAAGATTGGGAAAGAAGGACATCGCTGGTATGACAGTGGCACTCATTGTGCAATGTGGAGATGCATACGCATGTACAATGGGCTTCTTTCAGTTTCCATCATATAAGGCTTTGGTTGACTTGGAACTATAGAAAACAGCATTTGCCCAAAACTGCTGTGAGGCAGGACCAAACCCGAAACCACATGATTGGGCAGTGAACTTCTTGATTTAACAACCAAGTGCACACTCCCTCTCTCTCTCTCGCTCTCTCTCTCTCTCGCTCTCTCTCTCTCTCGCTCTCTCTCTCTCTCTCTCTCTCTCTCTCTCTCTCTCTCTCTCTCTCACTCACACACACACACACACACACACACACACACACACACGGATGTATGTGTTAAGGTCGATATTTTGCCAATCCTCATGTGAGCAAAGCATTGCTGATTATTGACTTTAAAAATGGTCACTGAGCAGTTTCAAAGACTTATGGAATGTACGTCCCCCTGTAAAATCCTGGCTCTGAATCAATTCCTCTTCCAGCCATGTTAGTATGTAAAAAAAAGACTAAACAAATGAAAGTCAAGCAAGGTAGGGTTTGAACCCAAAACTTACAGCATCTTGATTCTACCACCCGTCACACTCTGTGTACATCATCATGATCATCATTTAGCATCTGTTGTCTGCGCTGGCATGGGTTGGACAGTTTGACCAGGGCTGGCAAGCTGAGGAGTTGCACAGAAACAAGTCTGATTTGGCATTGTTTCTACAGCTGGATGCCCTTCCTGATGCCAACCACTCCAATGGGTGCTTTTATGTGCCAGTTGTGTGACACCAGTATCTACCACGACTACGAATCCACTTAGCTTGATGGCTCTTCTACTCCAGCATGATATATTGCCAAGGGTCTCAGTCATTTGTCATTGCCTTCATGAGGCCCAACACTTGAAAGGTTCTTTTTACATTCCACCTGCGCAGGTGCTAGTTACATGACACCGGCATTCACCACATTGCCTCCGTGAGGCCCAATGCTCAAGAGGTGCTTTTTATGTGTCACTGGCACAGGTGCTAGTTACGCGACGCCAGCATTGGCCACAACATCAGCATTATAAATAAGCTGCCATATTTATTTTCATGACTAACATGCTTAACTCTTTTGCATTTAAACTAGCCCCCGCCTCCACATCTACCTGTTTTGTGTTCAGATCTGGTCTCTTACACCTATCCTATAATGTCATTCTAAAAATAAACAATCACATCATTGAAATCTCAAAGCTATGAGACACTGCATGATTAATTGAAAACAATGTGAATAAACAAGCATCACGTTTCCCAGGACAATCTGGATGCTGAACGGTTAATGTTTTGTTTGTATCTTTAGGAAAGCAATTGATATCTTACTTGATGCCATGGAAAACAGAGATGACGAACAAACTGTGAGTATATTGTTTTTGTAAATGTTGCTGATTGTAATCTAGTGACCTCAGCTGTCTTTGCATGTGTTTATGCTTAAAGTAAGTTTTGATGACTGCATATAAAGTAAAGGTTGAATTTGTGATGGATACACCTGATACCATATTTTATATGGGAAAGGATACGTTAGAACTTGCTGGTAAGTGTAGACACTGTACAAATAATGGAGGGGGAACGCTGAGCAGGGATCAGTGAAATTGAAATGTTTTTATTAGTCTGAATATGCTTGAGGCACATTCGAACTGGGGAAACAAGCTACTCACTGCGTTCTGTCACAGAGAATATGTCTCACTTGTTGAAATGGTGTGTATACATCTAGATCAGTTCACAGCGCCACCTACCTAGATTGTGAGATACTAGCATTTTGAAGTAGTTATCTCGTCTTCAGTCAAAGACACAAGGCAGTCGACGCTACAAGCTGAGTCACTGTATGGTGACTGGAGCAGCATAAAAGAGTCAATTTCTTCAATCAGCTCATAGCATCGTCTGCCTGGTGTCTGTGAGCCAAGAGGAGATAACTACTCCAAAATGCTAGCATCTCACTGTGAACTGATCTAGATGTATACACACCATTTGTCAACAATCGAGCTATATTCTCTGTGAATAGCTTGTTTCCCCAGTTTGAACATGCACCAAGCATATTCAGGCTGATAATAACATTGCAATTTCATTTATCACTGCTTAACACTCCCCCTCTGTAATTTACTTACTGTGAGACGCTGTATAGTGCTGCCAGTCACTGTATGGTGACTGGAAAAGCATTAGGAGGGTAATCTCTTAATTCAGCTTGCAGTGCCATCTGCCGAGTGTCTGTGACTGAAGAGGAGATAACTACTCTGAAATGCTAGCATCTCACAGTCTAGGTAGGTGGCACTGTGAGCTGATCTAAGTGTATATACACCATTTGTCAACATGCGAGATATATTCTCTGTGACAAAACACGAGTAGCTTGTTTGCCCAGTTCGAAAATGTATCAAGCATATTCAGGATAATAATCACATCGCAACTGTATCAATCCAGTTCTATATTTAAGCGATGAGGAATTATGTACATTATTTAGATTTGATGGATATTTGTCCTCATCTTGTTTGTTGTTAACACAACGTTTTGGCTGATGTACTCTTCAGCCTTCTTCAAGTGTCCTGGGGAAATTTCAAGCCTGGGTTTGCATTCCTAACCCAGGTTCGAAATTTCCCCGAGACACTTGATGAAGAATGGAAGGTATATCAGCCAAAACATTGGGTTAACAACAAACAAGATGAGGACAAATATCCGTCAAATGTACATAATGAACTGTATCAATAGTTTAAATTTGATGCTAGCTGGAACTGAAGAACGTTGCATTGCATTTGTTAGTATTGAAACGAGTATGAAACATGGTATCAAGTATGTAAAAGTGTGATAGTAGCCATTGGAAATAAATTGATTTAATGACTCTGTTAATAAACTTCTAATGACGACGGGTTTATTTAATCCAACAAGATGGCGATGGTTTCAATGATATTTGTAGAAAGGTGGTGAGCTGGCAGAGACGTTAGCACACCAGGCGAAATGCTGAGCTGTATTTCGTCTGTCTTTATGTTCTGAGTTCAAATTCTGCGGAGGTCAGCTTTGCCTTTCATCCTTCTATGGTCAATAAATTAAGTACCAGTTGCATACTGGGGTCAATCTAATTGACTGCCCCCCCCCCCCCCCCCACTCCCCCCAAATTTCGGGTCTTATGCCTAGAGTAGAAAAGAATGGTATTTGTGGAGAATTGTGGAGGAATTGAAGTTTACCTCTTAGTTGGTAAAGGGAAACAAAACCTTGTGGTAATTATTACGTTAGTGGGTCTCTAAAGAAAATTGGAGATAACTTCCAGAAATTAGGAGTTGATTTTGTTGATATTGAAATTTCATGTTAAGGGACAAAATTTGATCTTTGTTAAGGGCGGTCAATTAGAGACAGGTTTCTGTTTTATTACACTTCATCAATGCATCATAGCTATTCAGCACAGCTTTTTGTGCATTGATCAGTTGATCTAGATTTCTACAAATAGAAGGAATCATGAAGAATTTTAAGCATGAAAATTCAGTCATCTTTGAAACTAGTTTTTAATTTCTTGAAATTATTCCCCACCTCTTTGTCTATGAAAGTCATCAACAGACAACACGAGAGTTTTGCTTAATTTTTCTAACTAAAAGGCAGATTTTAATTCCTTAAGAATTATTTACCTCCGCCAATCAGTACATCACCACACATCTGAATTATTTAAATCCATGCCATTGATTCACTTGAGTAATCTCCCTTGAATTCCTCCTGTATCCCTGGGCTATAGTAGAAGACACTTGCCCAAGGTACCACACAGTGGGACTGAACCTGGAACCATGTGACTGGCAAGAAAAACTCTTACCACACCTGTGCCTACTTTCTCTAGAATTTTTTATTTCAATCTATTCCCCCCCCCCCTCCGCCAACTCATTATTTCAGCTGATTAGCTTTCGTATCAATCATTTCACTCCAAATATTTTATTATCTGGAATCTACCCAACAGAAATGAAGTTCCCTTTCAGAAATGTGTCCCTGTTTTATTTGGAATCTGTTTTTTTTATTTCTTTAGATGCTGAGGAATGGTTTTCTTACCCTCTGCCACTTTGATATTCCTCACGAAGTGGTAAGTTCTAACGCCTTTCTCTATTTTAATTTTCGCTATAATCGTCGTCATTTAATGTCTGCTTGCTGTGGTGGCATCGGTCGGACAGTTTGACAGGATCCAACAAGCTGCAACACTTTGCACTGAGCTTCAATTCCTAACAATTTTTTTTTAAACATTCCACTGTAATTGTCTGTGTGGTGGTTATTATTCTGTCTGGCAATCTGAATTGTGATTGACTGCCTGACTGCCTCCCGTGCCAGTGGCATGTAAAAAGCGCCATTTGAGCATGATCATTGCCAGTGTTGCCCGACTGGCTCCTGTGCCGGTGGCACGTAAAAAACACCACTCGAGCGTGGCCATTGCCAGTGCTGCCTGGCTGGCTCCTGTGCTGGTGGCATGCAAAAAGCACCATTCAAGCATGGTTGATGCCAGTGCCGCTTGACTGGCTCTCGTGCTGGTGGCACATTAAAAGCACCCACTACACTCTCAGTGTGGTAAGTGTTAGGAAGGGCATCCAGCTGTAGTAACATTGCCAGATCAGATTGGGGTCTGGTGTAGCCTCCTGGCTTTCCAGCTCTCAGTCAAACTGTCCAACCCATGCCAGCATGGAAAGCGGACGTTAAATGACGATGATGAGGATTTGTAGAGGGTTTTAAAACCTTTCAAATCTAAATTTATTAAATGTATCAAGACATTAGATTATTTTAGTGAAAGAAATTCTGAGAGAATTCTGCTGTATCAGAAATTGACTATAAAGTAGTAGCAGCAGCAGCAGCAGCAGTAGCAGTAGTAGTAGTAGTAGTAACTACAGAAGGAAAGTTGAATCGTTAAGTAAAAATATGGTTTGCCAAGAAGAAAGAAAAAAGAGTGACATGAAGGCTTATACATGTTGGTACATGCGCGTGCACACACACACACACACACACACACACACACACACACATACATAGGTGGACACACGTATGACTAGTTATGTTTGATAGAAAATAACTTATTTACCTAACTTTTAACATCATCTCCTTCAAAATAGTCACCTTGCACAGCAACACACCAGTCCCAGCATTCCTGCCACTTTTGGAATCCGGCCTGGAAGTCGTTTTACGTAAGCGAATCGAGGACCTTCTGCGATTCACTCTGGATCGCGACAACGGTATTAAATTGGTGACCTTTGATCTTGAGGAAGGGATGGATGTCCACAGGTGCTAAATCTGGTGACTAGGGTGGGTGTGGAAGTGGTGTCATGAGATACTCATGAATAAGGAGAGACTGGGTGCATTGTCATTGTGAAGAATCCAGTCAGTTTGTGCTCCACTGATCCGGTCGCTTTCACCGAATAACCTCCTTTGAATGCCTCAAAGTGTCACAGTAGGACTCTCGATGGTCTGGCTCTGAAAAACGAATTCTCGATGCACAAAACATGTCGAAAGAAACGATGAGCGTGCTCTTGATTGAGCTGCGGCATTGTTGTGCCTTCTTTGGTCATGGAGATGAAAGGCTCTTCCATTGTGACAACTGCTGCTTTGTCTCAGGGTCGTACCCTTAAAGCCATCTCTCCTCACCAGTGATGGTCCTTGACAGAAAGGATAAGTTAACAGCAGCATGCTGATGGAGAACTTGATGAACTTCAAAGCAATGTTCTTTCTGCTCAGTGGTTAGCAGCGGGGACAAACTTGACAGAGACATGCTGCATGTTGAAGTCAGATGTCAGGATTACCTGTATGGACCCACACAACAGACCAACAGCATCAGCAATGTCAGTGATTGTCTTCCGACGATCCTCATGCGCAAGCTGAGGAATTTTTTCTGCATTTCTGGGGGTGATGCTCGTGACATGTCTTCCTGGGACATTCTTCCACTTTTTAAGCGCTCACTGTCTCATTGCCGTAAGCATGCCGAAGCAGACTTCCACAGTTTAACACAAAATCTCACTTTGGCCCTTTGCTCCTGTCCATGACAAAATAGCAAACTACAATTCACATGTGATCACAAAAACACAAATTTCACAACTTGTGAAGTAAACACAGCAATTTCACCTGGTGCACTGCTTCATGAAGGTCACTGCTGGCTCTCACTGCACATGCAACCATGTGCTGCCATCTGTTGGTACGCTACAGAATTAGTCCAGGAACTTTTTGATACCACCTCTTACATATGTGCACACACACACACACACACACACACACACACATGGGTGCACACATATATACAGGCACACACATGTACACAGGTTTGCATGCACACACACACACACATGGGTGCACACATATATACAGGCACACACATGTACACAGGTTTGCATGCACACACACACACACATATGCACAAACAGGCGACTAATTAGTTACATAATTACCTAATAATAATAATAAGAAGAAGTGAAATAGAACTGGTGTATGTGTTTCTTCTTGGTAAATGACTGTCCCAAAATACAATAATGTATTTCAACATGTTTCCACTCCAATAATCTTGTAAAATATTACTACTAATTAACACTTTGTTAATAAAGGTAGTTTTTCTATTTAATATAATTGGGACTTTATATATAACAACTCTAGGTTTTCTAAGCTTATACAGTTTAAATTATATATTTCAATTAAACTTTTAAATATATTATTTGTTAACTAAGGGTATTTTTTTTTTAGTGAAAAAATATTTTTTCTGCAGCTATAACTTATTAAATTATCAAATTAACCACAAGTAATTTTTTTTTTCCAGCTTTACTGTTACAAACGTCTTGTCAAAATTCTCCTTGGTGCTGTAACTCCAGAAAACCAAGACCATTTAGTGCAACGTATTGGTATATCTCTGCTGAATTGTCTGGCTTGCCAAGTTGATGGCACTGAGAAGAGAATGGTCGGAGAGTTAGGGGTCATTTGTGTAGGTTCCTCATTGTCCTTATTTGTTGTTGTTGTCTGTTTTCTTTGATAAAATAGTTGGGTCTGTTACGAAACACATTATGGAAATACTGTGTCTTTTTCCCTTGTAAGGACCATGGTCCTTAAAGACTCCTCTCATTAGCACACCACACTCCCTCATACCACCACTTCCATATAAATTGACCAACAACAAAGTATATAATGCCCACCTTTTTGTGTCTCTACAGCTGCCATAACTCTTCCGACACTACACAGCCACATTCTTCATACAATCTTTCTTTTGTATAAATAGTAAAACCCTTTCTTGCTAATCGTAACAATAAGTCTCTCAACTACTTCCATTTGGAACTTAGAATTTGCACCACCAGTCTGGAACCCCTATCTTGTTCAAAACATTGAATTCCTGGAAACTGTTCAGAGACGTGCAACCAAGCAAACCCCCTCCATCAAACATCTACCACACTCTGAATGCCTTGCTTCCTGGACGTAGATACATTGAAGCTCCAACGTCTGGCAACTGATTTGGCAAACACCCACAAAATTATCAACCATTGCACCAACAACCACCTTGAGCACCTTTTTGAGCTCCATGTGTTTCTAACATGTGGGAATGCCTACAAAGTCAATAAACAGCACAACCCCCATGACTTTAGGAAACACTTTTTCACACTCAGAGTTGCTGAAGCATGGAACAAACTACCTGCATCGGTTGTCAGTTGCCGAGACATTGCATCCTTTAAAGCCTCCATGCTTCCTGAAATTTGCCAACACTACACCTGATATCCCCACCCCCTCCATACGCATGCACACCTGTATATCATGACTCATACACTGTTCACTTTCCTGACTTTTGGACATAATTCTATCTACTGTACATTGCACCTTTGATGAGTTGTGGTGCACCTGAGCACTATACACAATAATTTCATTATTATTATGATGATTATTATTATTATTATTATTATTATCATCCCTCCCTTCCATATTAGCAATGCTAACTACACTTCCTTTTGCACTTGCTGCTCCCTGGAAGTGCCCAGTGTTGAGTTCCTATCTCCTTCAAATCTTGTGCTCTCTTATGTTGACCTCAATTCAATTCTTTTCAGGTAAGGAACTTTTTTTCTGAAGCTCTTCAACTAATTATGCTAATTATCAAACCTGAACATCAGCAGATAAAAATTTCCAAACTAAACCAGTTCTGATTATTTAAAAACCATATTAAAAAGAAGGAAACTGAGAATAGAGCTTTTGTGTACGACTGGGTCTCTACATAAAACAATTCTTCAGCAAACTCAATGCCAATCTTTACCTGTTTATTATCTGCACTGTTGCTTATGGTTTGACCAGTCCTTCCAAGCCATTCATCTAGATCCAGTTTCTTAACACTTACCAAGTTACAGAGCTTAGAGACTTTGTCAATGACTTTCTTCATATCAACAAATACCAAGAATGCTGTACTCTTGGCTAAGAATTTCCCTTGCAGTTGCTCCACCAGAATTATGGTGCTCACACACACACACACACACACACACACACACACACACACAAACAAAAAATATCCTTCCTCCTACTGACATGGGATGAAAATTGCTTATGATAGCCTGAAATTGTATCACTATCAATAACTTCTTGATTAGCTCCAGTGAAACCAATCAACTATTGTAAATATTACATTTCATAAAAAAAAATATATATTTTGCCCAACATAAAATTTCTCTTTTTTATATTTTTCACTATAATTCGCCACTTGGAAAGACTTCTTTTCATCAAACCTTTTGACTATTTGTGTGTGTGTGTGTGTGTGTGTGTGTTGCACAAACTGTTCTGATCCCAAAATATAGCCTAATGCCTTATCTTATCCTAAATTAACTTTACTAAGATTTTCTCAATCCCTCTCGACAAGGGGTCAATCCCTGTTATTGCGACGTCTCCCTAATTGGTTCCCTTTCCACTACCTCATCTTTATCCAGCGCTGCACACTTGACACACAACTACGACAGTCATTAGACATACCAGCTTCCTCTCCTACTTAATTACAAAAGTAATTCGTTTACTATTTACATAGACTAGATTTTATCTAAAACGAACCCTAATTACCAAAATTAAGCACCAGTGCTCCCCTCAGAATCTGGCTAATTTCTTCATCAATTCTAACGAGTTTCTTTCTTGTTTTCAGACCATGCTCTCCATTGTTCGGCGGAAACTTGAGAGTAAAGTTTGTGATGAGACTTTGGAGGTTTCCTGGAGTACCATGTGGAATGTGACTGGTAGGTGGACTGCGGATGGCTTCTTTTAACATCATCATCATCATCATCATCATCCAACATCCGTTTTCCATGCTGGCATGGATGGGACAGTTGAACGGGAGCTGACCAGCTGAAGGGCTGTTCAGGCTCCATGTCTGTTTTGTCATGGTTTCTACGGTTGGATGCGCTTCCTAACACCAACCACTTTATAGCGCTTACAAGCCCACAAGATTAGGGATGCTCTGCTGGAGAGGGATGCAGGGGCAACCACACTTTTACTTAGTGTGATGTGTCTTTTCAGGCCCTGCAAACCGACAGGGGTCTCGGTCCCCTGTCATCCCCTCTGTGAGTCCCAACAAAATTAGATAGAATCAGTGTTAGACTTTAAAACAAAAAAAAAGGCCCCTCAAAGCAATGCTCCAGCATAGCCACAGTCCCCAATGACTCAAAGAAGTAAAGAATAGTGCTGAGGTTCGTTTAGGTATCTTCCAAATTCCTTATTTACCATTTCTCTTCCATTCCTTAATTCCTTGACAACTGAGAACTTTTCAAATATTATACATTCCAGTCTTTTCTTTCTACCTTTTACTTGTTTCTGTCATTAGACTGTGGCCATGCTGCCTTGAAGAATTTTTGGTTGAATGAATGAGTACTTATTATTTGAAGCCTGGTACTTATCCTGTTGATCTCTTTTGCCGAACTGCTAAGTTATGGGAACGTAAGCACACCAAGTGGTATTCGGGAACAGACAGACATTCACACACAAAACGAGCTTCTTTCAGTCTTGGTTCCCTGTTATCCCCTCTGTGAGGCCCAACATCTGATGATCCTTTCTTGCCACTTTGTCTCACGTCTTCCTGGATCTACCCCTTCCACATGCTCCCTCTACAATTGGCACCTCTTGATCCAGCTGTCTTCATTTATACGCATCACATGACCATACCAGTGCAGTCTCCTCTCTTGCACACTACATTTGATGTCTCATATACCGAGTTCTTCTCTCAAATCTGCCATGTATACGTACATATATACTCTTGTATATACACACTGACATTACCCATCCAGCAGAGCACACTGGCTTCATTTCTTTCAAACCTTCACATGTCCTCAGTAGTCACAGCCCATGTCTCATTGCCATGTAGCATAGCTGTTCATACACTGGCATCATACAATCTGCCTTTCACTCTGAGGGAAAGGCTCTTCTTTAACAACAGAGGTAGTAACTCTCTGAGCTCTGCCCAGCCTGTTCTTATTCCAGCAGTTATGCTTTCAGAACAACCTCCACCTCTGCTAACTTGGTCACCTAAGTAACAGAAACTCTCTACTACTTCTAAGGATCTCCCCTGACATTTGAGGGAGGCTATTTTTTAAAAAATTCCTGATGTTTAATGTAGCTGCACATCTGCCACATGTAAAGACTGCTGTCTCTGTTAGTCACTCAGTGATACTGCTGCACCTCTTACATATCCATAACTTGCATGAAGTTTCTCCCGACACCTTTTCTACATATCAAGCAGGGCCATCTCCCTGAAGGGATCTGTGTCTGCTTTCCTACTTATCAATACTTTGGTCTTTGCTAAATTAACTATAAGGCCATTTGATTCCAGGCCTTGCTTCTACAACAGAAATTTCTTCCCTAGTTCTGTGCTTGTGCCACGTAAAAACTACTAAGTCCACTGTACTGAGTGGTTGGTGCCAAAACAGTCACAGAAGTCTGGTGTAGGCTTCTGCCTGGCCGGTTTTTGTCAACCCCCACCATGCCAGCATGAGGGTGCAGACGTTTAACAATGATGAGTTTTGGTAGTGATTCAGCCAGTACAAGGTGATCAGCATGGAGGGGCTCCCAGGGGCAGCCAGTCTTAAATTCCTCAGTTATAAAGTGAACTTTTATTTAACTGAACTATAATGAGTTAAGAAATGAAAAGATTTTTTTTTTTAAGCCAATTCATGAAAATACAAAATAATTCTATAAAGAATTTCTCTGCTACCATTATTACTGTCTGATATCCCCGCCATCATCATCATTTCATCAAAGTTAACTCTATCCCTATGTTATGGCTCTTTCCATGACCTTCACACCCTGTCCAGTAGTTTCATACCTTCCTAATTCTCTTTTTCTACTGCATCACCTTTGCCTCTGTAGCAGTTTCCCATAAAACTACTCCACCAATTAATAGATCTAACACCTTCCATTAATTATTACTTGATTAACTGTTCAGATGGTGTTCACGTAACCTGCCTCATCAGTCATTTCGTGCATCTCACTGTCCCTGATAAACCACTTGCTTTCCCCATCTTCATCTCATCAATTGTTTTGTCTACCACACTTGTGGCCCTTGATTTACATCATTTCTATCAAATATTGTCTCCTATATTTATAACAGGTCTGCCAATTATTATTTGGTCCCTGTATACACACACACAAACATCATCATCATCATTTAACGTCCATTGTCCATGCTGGCATGGGTTAGACAGTTTGACCAGGACTGGTAAGCTTGAAGGCCTTCACCAGCCCCCAGTCTGATTTGGCATGTTTTCTACAGTTGGATGCCCTTCCTAACACCAACCACTCCAAGAGTGTAATGGGTGCTTTTACATGCCACTAGCATGGGTGCCATTTGTGTGACACTGGTATCTGCCATGACTGTGATTTTGCTCAGTGTGATGGGTCTTCTGAAACATAACATAATGCCAAAGGTCTTGGTCATTGCCTCCCTCAGGCCCAACGCTCAAAAGGAACTCAGCCACCCTGCCTCCATGAGGCCCAACATTCAAGGTTGATTTTCTTATGTGCCACCCGCATGGGTGCACTTGGCTTGTTGGGTCCTTTTAAGCAGAGCACATCGCCAAAGATCTCAGTCACTTGTCATCACCTTTGTGAAACTCAGCATCTCCAAAAATCATGCTTCACCACCTCATCCTCCGAAAAATATTACTTCACTACTTTGTCATGTTTCATCGTTATACAAGGGTAAGGTACAAGGATCCAAGTGTAGGAAGTTTGTAAGCTTCAAGCAGTCCATGGCAGGTAGAGAAAACAAAAAGTGGATCATGTACCTTCAGAAACAATAACAATTTATTGGCATCGCTGGTTACTCTTCCCCATATTGAAGTTACAAAGAAATTCAATAAGCTGGAAATTTCTGTATAACTCACTTTTAGCAACTAGAGTTGCTATGAATGTGAATTTCGGGAGTGGAATGGGTAAAATCGAGGCCACATATGATTCCTAGCTTGCTGATCCTCTGATGTAGTAATTAATTAACAATGAGCCTTCTGCTGGATACTCAACAAGCCAAGGATTCCTTCATCTGGAAGAATTTCAAATTACATCCATGGGGTATTAACTTGGAATTCCCAAATGACAATGTAACCACATAATTAAGGTCTCCTTAGCCTGGTAGCTGCTGACTGAGTACACCTCATTCAATAATTATTACATCAAAGGATCAGCTAGCTAGGGTACATGCAGCCTGGATTTTTACCTGTTCCACTCCCTAAATATAGATTTTACACACACACACATACATTTGGTCTGTCAATAGTTATTCAGGTGCAGACATGGCTGTGTGGTTTTGAAGCATGCTTCTCAACCATGTGTAGTCAGGTTCAGTCCTAGCCTGTGACACTTTGGACAAGTGTTTTCTATTATAACCCTGGGCCAACCAAAGCTTGTCACTTGAGTTGGTAGACAGAAACTGATACAAGTCCACCATCTATGTATTGCGTGTGTGTAACTTTGTCTTAACATTATCTGGTGGTTGTAAACGAGCATCACCAGCTTACAGGAGAGGTTGTTTGTTTCCAGTCTTCAACGAGAAACACGTCTGGCCATGGTATCATTGCTACTCTCTGTAAATCTCCATTTACTGTCTACAAGGCCCCATCACCCCCATCTATTGTTCACTCTTCTAAAGTTGGTTGGCGAAACGAAGAAAGAAGTGTAGGGCTGAGGTCCGTTTAGTCTTGCATCAATGAAGACCCTTCATCCTAAACGTCTCCTGTGTTGGTGTCATGAGAGAAAAAGCACCCAGTCCACTCTGTAGACTGGTTGACGTTAGGAAGGACATCCACTAACAGAATCCAACTCAATGTGTAGAAACCGTTGGTCCTTTCAGATCAATATCTTCCACTGGCAATTGATCAAGACCATGACAACCCACCCAACACATCAGTGGAGAAAGTGGAAATGTGGCGGTGGTTCCTCCTCCTCCTCATCACCAATTTCATATTTTCCTGCTGCCAGCGCTGTGTACGATGGCCAGTAGTGAGCACGGTTGCTGTTGGGACGTGAGGCAGTGGATGACTACGACAGCAGAGGTGAGGGCACTCACGAGCGGATGGCTTGAGGTGTTAGGAGCAGCAGTGGCCGTGGAGGGTCAAGAGGCACACACCCATGACGGTGATTACGTAGCGGAAAAGAGTGACAAGAACTACCCTTCCCCTCAAACCACATCTAATCAGCATCTGTGTGTAACCTGTTGATATGTTCTAACTAACATAAGACAGCAAACTGACAGAATTGTTGCTGCACCGGGTGAAATGCTTAGCAGTATTGCATCCATCTTTATGTTCTTCTCTTTCAACCTTTCAGATTTGATAAAATAAATACCAGTCGCATACTCGGGTCAATGTAATCGACTTACTCTCTCTACCGAAATTGCTGGCCTTGTGCCAATATTTGAAACCATTTATGTTCTAACTAACTGTTAATGTGTTCTGTCTGATATGTTAGGAATTGACAGGACATGTTATTCTAAAGAAGTTTCCTGTTCTTTGTCAGAAATGGTCTGTAATAAGGGGTCATTGGTATTGTGCTGTCGTAAATGTGGATTTCTGTGACACTAATGAGTCTTGGCATAGATTACAGGTGAACTACCTGTATGTCTGATAGATTTACAAGATGAATGAAGTTAATTACAGTTACTTTGAAAGTATCTCACGTAATTAACATAACACTGTGATAGCAATATGTACAATGAAATATCATCATCATCATTTAACATTTATTTTCCCTGCTGATATGGGTTGGACGGTTTGATGGAAACTGGCATGGCTGGAGAGCTGCACCTAGTTCCATTATCTGTTTTGACATGGTTTCTGCAGCTGGATGCCCTTCCTAATGCCAACCACTTGACAAATTGCACTGGCACCAGCACTGGCATTTTGTACATGATACCAGTACTGCCAGTGTCACTAAGTACCTTGCAAGACAAACCCCCTTCAACTGGGAGAGGGGAGTCGTATTGAGGGGTGTATGATGCATATCATCATCATCATCATCATTTAACGTCCATTGTCCATGCTGGCATGGGTCGGACAGTTTGACCAGGGCTGGCATGCTGGAAGGCTGCACCAGACTCCAGTCTGACTTCGGTATGGTTTTCTATATGCTGGAAGCCCTTCCTAATGCCAACCACTCCGAGAGTGTAATGGATGTTTCTACGTGCTGCTGGCACGTGTGCCATTTGTGTGACACTGATATCTGCCTTGACTGCGATTGTGCTCAGCTTCATGGGTCTTCTTCTCAAGCACGACATAATGCCAAAGGTCTCGGTCATTGCCTCCATGAGGCCCAACCCTTGAAAGGAACTCAGCCACTTTGCCTCCGTGAGGCCCAATGCCCGAAAGGTGCTTTTTACGTGCCACTGGCACGGGTGCCAGTTATGTGATACCAGCATCAGCCACGACTATGGTCTCACTCGGCTTGACGAGTTCCATATGATGAACATTTGTGATGATAACAGTGGGCGTTGCTCTGAGACTGTTCAATGAAGTCAATTAAATATATTTCTTTCTGTGCAGATGAGACTCCTTCAAACTGTGAAAAATTCATGGATGGAGACGGCATGGAATTATTTATTCAGTGTCTCAAGGTAGGTTCCACTTCAACAACTCCTTTAAATCTCTCAAAAGAACTGTTCCATATTTTTATTTGATAAGCTTTAAATTTATTTTCATGACTTTTTACCATTGAAAATTGGTTTAATGTTCATTAACACATGTCAAATTTTCAAATAGTGAAGATTTTAGTTTATATGCGTAGTGATTAATTAATTTATATATGAACTAATTATCAAAATTATTTGTGAAATTATCTGAGTTTGAAAACTACTAATGCTTTCTACATGTGTTAATATTGAAAATATTTTTTTGTAGGAATTTCCTGAGAAACCAGAGTTACTCAGAAACATGATGGGACTTATGGTAAAATAACAGTCTTTTTTTTTTTTTTACAATGTTTTATTTTTTGTTTTAACCCTTTAACATTTAAACCGGCCATATCCGGCCAAAAGTATTCTGCCTGTTTTATGTTAGAACTGGCCAGGTCTGGTCTCTCACACCAACCCTACAATATTGTTTTAAAAAGTAGCAGCTACCTCATCAAAATTTCATAGCTACAAGATAATGCATGATTAGTTCAAAACAATGTGGATAAAAAAGCATCAATTTTGGCAGAATAATGCGAACACTAAAGGGTTAAAGAACTCCTACATGATTACTTGAGAAACTTGTCTGAAGACTTTTATGTTGAAATCTTGCCAACAGCATGGGCTTGTGTACTTTGTCAAATCTCTTATTGTTTCCAGTCATCTGTCTTCTCTGCTGACCGTTACTGGAAGGGTCATTGGGGTAGAGTCCTTAGGCACCTCCTTCATAGGGTCCCATCAGAAGCAAATATCATTAAGTTTTTTCTGGATTTCCAAAGTGTGATCAACTGAGGCTATGGATATTATTCGACCCTTTCGTTATTGGTCTACCCCTAGGCCTCCGTCCAGTCGGCTCATCTTGCGGTCCTTTTCAGAGACTCTCTAATCACGTCTGTTGTCCTGGAGCTGTGAACCCTCAATGAAGCCAAACATCTGCTGCACATGCATATCTTGCATCTTTGATTGGATTAGTTTGGTGCAGAACAGCGGGGTGGGGCGGGGGTAGCTCTAACCCTCACCAGCCTTCATGGTTATGTTGACGGTTGTCAGGAAAACGTGCACAACATAGTAATCCCAGAGAGTTGATAGTGAGAGCAAGCGCCTGAGTTTATTGGTTGGTGCAGGGCCCAGTAGATGAGGAAAGAGCACAATTAGGGAGAAGAGAAATGAATGAGTCAGAGGTTCCTGTGTCCCCTACAGGTACAAGACCAGTAGGGGATACAGCAGAGACAGCCTATCTATGCGCCCCAGAGATGTGTGGCAACTGGCTGACTTGATATCAATCAGTCAGATGGTCTTGCTTTTGGATGCTGTCTAGAATGGGTGCAGTGAAGCGTCATCGATGCTGGTCTAAAACCAAACCAGTTCTAATGTATTTAGAATTAGCAGCATCCTCTTCAAAGGCAATGGAGATCCATTAGAGAGAGAGAGAGAGAGAGAGAGAGAGAGAGAGAGAGGGGATAATTACTGGGATAACAAACTGTTGGATCAGAATGCAGAATGGGTTGTAAGTGAAAAGATTTGGATGAAAATCAATCAGGATTAAATGGAGTTTGACTCTGCGCCTGGGTGTAGTCCAACTGATTCTGTTTTCTTAGCAACTACAGGAGAAATACTTAGTCAGGAATAAATCACTATAGCTGACATTTGTAAAGCTTTGAAAGAGTTCCCAGCTCCTGATTTGGTAGTCACTGAGAAGACTAGGACATAATGAATGGATGGGGAGGACCAGACAAGTTATATAGGGCTTTCCTATAAGGTGTTATCCACCCCTGATTGGAACTCTCCCGTATGACATGTACGCATGCTCAGTGACTTGCTTTAACAGTTGCAATCAGCTGAATACACATTGCCAGTGACATTTGACATAATTACCCACACTCTGTGGTCAGGATTCTTTTTTTGGTTTGATGTCGGTATCGAAGGGATTACCAGACACCGGACAATACAGTGAGAGCAGCTTTCACTCACATCGTGGTATTCGATGCTGTGTACGTGTCTGTCGTGGTAAAATATGCCACTCCTTAACTGTTGCTTTGCTTTCATCCGT
>NC_068981.1:198371502-198374509 GCF_001194135.2 Octopus bimaculoides | reverse complement strand
AAGTATCGTCCGATACTTCAGACTTATCGTCCGATGAATTTACTTTGTTGACATATCGACAGAATTTTTATACCTTTCAACCTTTCAATCAAGTCCGCCTTTCTTCCAGTAACATACTGTCCATATAATCTTAAATATTTCTTTAACTCAGGCACAGTAAGTACTTCGATAGCTGAATCATCAAGCTGCTTTATATCCATGATAAGACGTAAAACAATAACAATGGCGTGGGTTAGCCTCCGGAAGTTTAATTATCTACATGGAGCGCCGCCTAGCCAAGGGAGATAACCTACTTATAGGAAAGCCCTATACCAAGAGACTGTTAGAAAAGCAGAAGTTGGCAATGATTTCAGCTAAGAATTTGGCATTCAAGTAGGAATTCATCAAGGATCTATCCACTGGTCTGTCCAGTTTGTTATAGCCCTCCATGGGGATCCCTATTTGCTGATGACCCAGCTCTTAGAGTGGAATCAGTGGTGATTCGAGAGAGAAAAACTCCCAAATATGGGAGCAACTCTTAGAATTGAGAGGGAGTATAGGGTCTTTGCTGCCATCTGGGAAATGACCGTGTTTAGTAAGCAGAAAAGGTGTCGTGGAATTTCAGGCAGCCTAGAAGAAGAAGTAGACTTCATGGATGACAGGGGGATAGGATCAATAAACATTGGGGCCACACAGGAAATAGATTTCATCAAATAGCCAGAAGGTTCCCTAGAAATAAATGGTAACTTCTGCTAGCTGGAGGGTTTAATTTGCAATGGGGGTGAATGTGTTGAAAGCTAATGGTTAGAGTAGAAGACACTTGCCCCAAGGTGCTCTACAAGGGAATTGAATTTGGAAGAATATGATTGCTAAGTGTTAAGTAGACAGTGTTCAGTGATGTGTGTCCAGTGGATGTCCTTGAAATATCTTTTCAAGTATTTCTTCTGTTTCAGGGAAACATATCAGAAGTGAAATATTTGAGACCAAGACTGATGAATCAGAAATATATTAGTAAATTCAGGTAATGCCTCATTGCAACTAAAATCTTTTTTTGTGTTTCTATTTCTCTGACTTTAAAATTACTCTTTTACTTGTTTCAGTCATTTGACTGTGGCCATGCTGGAGCACCGCCTTTAGTCGAAGAAATCGACCCCAGGACTTATTCTTTGGAAGCCTAGTACTTATTCTATCGGTTGTTAAGCGATGTTGGGGGAACAAGCACAGACATACAAACATATACACACACACAGACATGTATATACATATATACGATGGGCTTCTTTCAGTTTCCGTCTACCAAATCCACTCACAAGGCTTTGGTCGGCCCGAGGCTATAGTAGAAGACACTTGCCCAAAGTGCCACACAGTGGGACTGAACCCAGAACCATGTGGTTCGTAAGCAAGCTACTTACCACACAGCCACTCCTGCGCCTAATTGAATACATTTAACAGAGACATCCTCTGTAAAGTGGTGAGGCTTAGCAAGAGCATTGAAACCCCATTCAAACTCGGATGTCTCAAGAAGACATGGTTTTCTGACCCTTTTTGGAGAGGCTGTAACTCCGATAGGAACTCAGATCCTCTGGGATCATTCAACCATAGCTTGATGTGACAAAGATAGCAGCTACGAAGCATAGCAGCAGCAGCAGCACACGTCAAGGTTGAGCGAGAATAGTATTTTATTTCATTGATGAAAAATGAAGTTAAACCCTGGTGAGATTTGAACTCGGAATGTTAAAAAGGGGCTCAAATACTGCAAGATGTTTTGCCCTTTGCTTTAGTGATTTGTCCCCACCCCCACCCCCAACTAAATTCAATCTAAAAATAAAATACAAAAGCATTTTCACCTGACGAAAGTTCTTGCAGTGCTTAGAAACAGCATTGTCCCTGAAGCCTGTTTCCCTTGAATAGCTGTTCACCACAGCCATGACCACCACCACCATCAGCTCTATTTGGAGTAGACTGGTTGCTTTACAATTAAGAAGGGTTCATTAACTTGTCAGGTTTTAAGTTCTAATCCTTTTGTTGCCATATTTCTGCAGAAACACTTTGCCTTTATTTAAAATACTTTTGACAATAATGAAGAATTTAATAAAATAACTTGATGTTATCTGGAACATAAATCATCATCATCATCGTTTAACGTCCGCTTTCCATGCTGGCATGGGTTGGACGACTTGACTGAGGACTGGTGAAACCGGATGGCAACACCAGGCTCCAATCTGATTTGGCAGAGTTTCTACAGCTGGATGCCCTTCCTAACGCCAACCACTCCGAGAGTGTAGTAGGTGCTTTTACGTGTCACCTGCACGAAGGCCAGTCAGGCGATACTGGCAACGGCCACGATCGAAATGGTGTCAAGATAAAACATTTTGAGAAAGTTCCAATTGAGATCACTTTACAACAGTCTCATAGAAGCAGAACCAGTCTCAATTGAGTTATCAAAATGGTTTTAACACATTGGCTCCTGAGCCACTTTTTACATTTTATCCCCGGGTCCCAATATGATGTCTTGATTAATGAGTGGTGTAATATTTTTACACTATACCATATGTGAGGCAAGGATCACATAGGTAGTGCTGGATACCCACATCCCACCAGAGGGTTGTGAGGTTCAAATCATCCTAGATACCACACAACCTACCCGTGATCAATTAAAAAATTTGGGGTATTTTTTATTGGAAGATCTTGAAATCTTTTCAAAAAGAATTATTTTTCTTTCCATGGCAAGTTAAATATTTTTCATTCCCTTCTGTTTCTATTGGAAAATGTACCAATTTTTTCCAGAAAGAACTATTTTTGCTTCAATGGCAAATAAAATTCACTCTTTTATTTTACCTCATTACAGGGTGAAATCAGAAGAAAATCGTTAAAAAAAAAATAATATCGAAAATCTATAAAGAATTGTTCTCTTAGTGTAGCAAAATCACAAAGCAAAGTAATCGGAGCATTCCAGCTCTCAGAAAACTCATGGGAAAGAAATTTGAAAAAAACGACCTGTTGGTGGGTCAGGCAGGACTCACTAACA
>NC_068981.1:198369355-198371492 GCF_001194135.2 Octopus bimaculoides | reverse complement strand
ATTTGAAAAAAACGACCTGTTGGTGGGTCAGGCAGGACTCACTAACATACCATCATGACCTACCAGCAGGACGTGAGGGAGCCAACGTGTTAATGTAAGCTTTTAGTCTTCAGGTGACACTAACTCATTAGGTGTACGCTTCACTTGATTTTGAAAGTAGTTAAAAAATTGAAAGGATTTATTAAAATAACTTTATTAACCTGTTACTCTGGCCCAGGAGGGTAGGAAAAACTCTATGTGTTAATTATACTCTAGAAATGTCACTAATTTTTTTTTTTTTAATTTTCATTTTAAAATTTTCATTTTTGTGTTTGTGTGTGTTTTGAACAGTGAATTGCTGAATTCTACAAGTGATGGAATTGAAGTCAGCTACAATGCAGCTGGAGTTTTGTCTCACATAGCTTGTGATGGTGCTGAAGCTTGGATTATTGATAGCCCAAGACGAACAGACGTTCTCAAAACAATGGTCGGTGTCATAGAAAGTTGGGATATATCAGCCAAACGTAATATCAATTACCGGTGAGTAATGAAGGTTTTGAAAATAATCTTTTAGCTTTTACTTGTTTCAGCTCAATGCTATAGTAGAAGACACTTTGCCAAAGTGCCGTGCAGTGTCACTGAACCTGGAACCATGTGGTTAGGAAGCAAGCCTCTTACCACACAGCCATGCTTCTACCTGTTGTTCCTTAATTTCTCATTAGTCTGTTATTAAGTCAGGCTTCTTCATTACCATCACCATCTTGTAATGGTGTATTGCTTTATTAAGAATAGAGTTTTATTGTATATTTGAGCTATTAACAAATGTCAGCTATTGAATTGATCATCATCATCATTTAACATCCGTGATCCACGGATGGTTTGATAGAATCTACTGGGTCCAAGGCGTGCATTGCGTTCCAATGGCTAGATGGCCTTACTGATGCAACTATAAACCCCAAGAGAAGCAGTTTTATACCAGGAGATGAGCAAAACAAGTTTTCATGAGGGCCATTGGCTCATGCCTTATTGATATTTACATAGCTATGTCTTCAACCTCTGCTCTTTCTGCCTAAATCCTCTTCTTCCTCTCCTCCATCTCCCTCCTGCTTCTCACCCAAAACCCTTAAACTAAAACTTTATCTCATACAAGATATTCTTCTACAAGTTTCTCCTCTTCTCTATTCTCCTTCCAACACTCACCTACCACAGTTCCAATTCAATATTAACAACTCTATAGTCTAAAAAAATCCTTCAAGTCCATACTTACTGCCTTCACTCATCCGCTGAAGACTTTTATTCAATCATTTCCTTCTTTTGCTGTTTATTATTGCAGGTCTTTTGAGCCAATCTTACGTCTTGTACAAGCATACGATACCCCCGAGGCGCAGCACTGGGCTGTTTGGGCTTTGTGCAATTTAACGCGTGTTTATCGTAAGTATATCATCCTCTTCTGATTTCAAAGGTTTTGGTTTATGTTGATGTTTTAAAAGAAACGTGTTTTTAAAAAAAAAAATTTATTGTCTACATTATTGCTTAACATTGCCAAACAGCTTGCAGAGAAAGTAGGAGATATTTTGGAGTGAAGTTACTATGGCAACAGTTTGAAGCCCAACATTTATGCAATGTTTTCTTGATTCCTAGGATCATCATCATCGTTTAACATCTGTTTTCCATGCTGGTATGGGTTGGACGGTTTGACTGAAAAACACCAACCACTCAGAAAGTGTAGTGGGTGCTTTTTACATGCCACCGGCACGTGTGCCATTGACCTGACACTGGCATCAGCCACAACTAGGGTCTCATTTGGCTTGACAGGTATATCGCCAAAGGTCTTGGTCACCTATCACTGCATCCATGAGGCCCAACGTTTGAATGGTGCTTTTTGTGTGCCACTGACACAAATCAGAAACAATACTCATGTTTTGGTTCCTCATTTTGTGTACGAACAGCCATGCTACATGGCAGTGAAACATGGGCTGTGACTGCTGAGGACATGCGTAAGCTCGCAAGGAATGAAGCCAGTATGCTCCGTTGGATGTGTAATGTCAATGTGAATACCCGTCAGAGTGTAAGTATCTTGAGAGAAAAACTGAACATTAGAAGCATCAGTTGTGGCGTGCAAGAGAGACGATTGCGCTGGTATGGACATGTGGTGAGA
>NC_068981.1:198364721-198369220 GCF_001194135.2 Octopus bimaculoides | reverse complement strand
CTGACCGAGACCTTTGGAAATGTGCTGTGCGTGAGAAGACCCGGCAAGCCAAGTAAGATCGTTGCCAGTGCCCCTGGACTGGCTTGTGCGGGTGGCACATAAAAGACACCATTTCGAGCGTGGCCGTTTTCGTGCGGGTGACACGTAAAAGCACCCACTACACTCTCTGAGTGGTTGGCGTAAGGAAGGGCATCCAGCTGTAGAAACTCTGCCAAATCAGACTGGAGCCTGGTGTTGCCATCCGGTTTCACCAGTCCTCAGTCAAGTCGTCCAACCCATGCTAGCATGGAAAGTGGACGTTAAACGATGATGAGGATGATGATGATTTTTGTGCCATGATTGTTGGGATTTAGGATTGAAAGGGAACAAAAGCTAAATGGTGAAGAGTAAATATGACAAAGGGGAACTATTTTTTTTTTCTTTCTGCAGATCTTAAAACAAATACCAGTCATGTCCTGAAGACCATTCTCTCTCCTAAAATCTGTGACCTTATACTAATGTTAGAAAATACCTTGTCTCTCTCCTCTCCTATCTATCTTGACAGATAACCTAATATCTGATCTACTTTAATGAGTAAATAAAATACTAGGTCACCTGTTGAGGTAGACGAGGTATTGAATCACCTGTCTAATCAGAAGTGATTGATTCAATTCAGGGATTGACTTTATCTTCGATTCCTCCAGAATTCCAAGCCCTTACTGTAACTCATTTGGGTTCACTACACTAAAGCTCCCACCTAAATTCCTTTTCACTGTTGTGTCTCTGACAAAAATGGAAATCCTTGGCTGTGAAATGATTTGGCAGAATCGTTAGAGCATTAATGAGATTTGTTGTGAGTGAAAATCCTGTCATGGTCATTCCGTTCTTTTATCCCTCTCTTTGAAATCTTTAAAATGAAATACCAGTCCAGTGTTTGGGGTCAATAGTTTCAACAAGCCCCTCCCTTCAAAATTCTTGGCCTTGTGCCTCAGTCAGAAACCATTATCACCATCATCATCTAACGTCCACTTTCCATGCTGGCATGGGTTGGATGGTTTGACTGAGGACTGGCAAGCCAGGAGGCCGCACCAGGCTTCAATCTGATTTGGCAAGGTTTCTACAGCTGGATGCCCTTCCTAAGACCAACCACTCTGAGCTTGTAGTGGGTGCATTTTATGTGCCACTGGCACGGGAGCCAGTCAGGTGGCACTGGCACCGACCCATGCTTGAATGGTGCTTATTAAGTGCCACCAGCATGGGTGCTACTCAGGCAGCACTGGCATCGGCCATGACTACGATTTCACTTGACTCAATAGGTCTTCTCAAGCTCAGCGTGTCACCTGGCGATTCAAGGCTACTTTTAAATGGTCTGGTTGTGCAACACCGGTATCGGCCACAGCTGCGCTTTCACTTTACTTGCCGGGTCTTCTCAATTACTGCATATTTCCAAAGGTCTCAGTCTCTTTACTAGCGTAGCTGTGTGTCAGAAATGAAGGCATGAAAATGATACGGAAAATAGAATCAACAGATTGCAACCTTTATCTTAGCAATTGCTCCAACATTGCATTTCTCATGAAAAGCCTTCCACCAATGAGTTTGCCTTGTTTTGGATGGTTCTTTACCAACATTTTAATATTATTCCTGTTTCTACTTCAACTCAATGCAACATAAAGTCGTCCATGGCTGAATACTGGTGATGGTAGGATGATGGCAACATTATTGAAGCTCTGGCCTTTGTGATGTGTTTACTGTCATTGCAAATGCTGGGATAACAGGAAACTGTCATCTGCTCATACTAAAGGGAAGGGTTGTCTCACTGGGACGGAGGTTGATGCATGAAATAATGGCCTCTTCTCTTTTCTTACTTCCCCTAAGTATTTTTCCATGAATGAAAAAAAGTCCTTGATGGGCAGCACTAAGATCCAGGCCCCATTGAGTCAAGCTCTCATTGGGTTCAACTAAAATTATCAGTGAACTGATAAGAAACCCTTTGCACTGTAAATATAGATGCACAAATTGGAACCGAAGTATTAGAGCCAATGGTCTACGTAAAACGTAACCAAAACATTTCACCTGTGAAAGGATTCTTCTGAGTGTCCTCCAACCCTGTTTTATAGGGAAGCCTCTGTAGGCAAATATAATCTAGTAGGGTGTGCTGGACATGATAGTACCAGCAGTTTCTGACTTCTCTTTTCAATGATGGTCTTGTTAATATTTACTTCAGGAAGAACCTTTCCCAAGGTCTTATGTTGGAATAAAGAATACATATTTGATTGTTAACTTTGTTGTATTTCTTTCATTACAATATACATACATATATATATGTATACATATATATATAATTGGATGGCCGTTGACTCTTAGTTCTTCTGCCCTCTTACAAGTCCTGCAGGGTGTCCAATACAGACCTTCCTCACCAAGTGGAATTGGTAGGGGAGCCGGTTTAGTTGCCAACAACCTGACCATGTGATGGGTAGTACTGGGTTATATGGTACCAGTAGCATAGATGACCTGATATAAATTATTATATGTATATTGTAGTCTGAATTGTGAAGGTGTGTGCCAGGTGCGTGTTTTATGTGTGGTGAACTGTGGGTGAGTGTTGGGCATGTGTGTGTGTATTTATTTACATTTTTAATTCTTGAATATATGTGTGTATATTGCATGTACATGGGTTTTTTTTTGGGGGGGGGGAGGGGTCATCTTTGAGGGAACGGATATTTTATTTATATATATTTGTATTTTTACTTATTTTATTTCATTTGGTTTGTGAGTTGTTGTGGATGTAGTTAAAGGGGTAGAAGGAGCTCCTAGGTTTAATAAAGCCATGGGGAAGGCAATCCATCTAGGAGAAGGTTACTCAGCATTCAAATCCTTCACTGCTGTCTTGCAGTTAGCCTTTGGTTGCGCAAAGACTGGGAAAAGGACACTCTGATATAAAACCACTGGAGAGGTTAAACTCCTGGATAATAAAACATCCGACCTCCATAATCCCCCAGTCATCTTGCCTTGGTTTGTCACTGGATATCAGATTTCGGGGGAGGAGTGGGTGCTGTACGTGTCGTACAAGCATGTGGCATTGATATTTAAATGTAGAGATATCTCTTCAAGTCCCACGGCGATGGAATAGTGATGACATGTGCAGGCTTAACGGTCTGGGAGCGCATAGTCACGGATCTGCACGTGGGCAGCTCAGGGCCCATCTAACATCGCTGCATTGTTGAAAGAACAGCATCATGCTTCGGTGAGGTCGAGAGCATCTGAGCAGCCCTCTCTAGGATAGTACTGCTCATCCAGAAATCTGGGAAAGGTCTAGAAAAGGTGACCCGAACAAATGCCTGTTCTACCATCAAGCTATTGTATGTGGCAGATGCACAGGAACAATAAACACTGAACATGTACTGAAAACAGATTCCATCACATGCCAGGGGGAAAATCTAGAAGTAGTTGTTAGCTTCTGCTACCTAGGTGACCAAGTTAGTAGTGGGGGTGGGTGCACTGAAAGTGTAGCTGCTAGAATAAGAATGGCCTGGGCTAAGTTCAGAGAGCTCTTACCTCTGCTGGTGACAAAGGGACTCTCACTCAGAGTAAAAGGTAGACTGTATGATGCATGTATGCGAATTACTATACTTCATAGCAGTGAAACATGGGCCGTGAGTGTTGAGGACATGCGTAGGCTTGAAAGAAATGAAGCTAGTATGCTCCACTGGATGTGAAATGTCAGTGTGCATACATGACAGAGTGTAAGTATCTTGAGAGAAAAGTTGAACCTAAGAAGCATCAGATATGGTGTGCAAGAGAGACGACTGCTCTGGTATGGTCATGTGTTACGTATGGATGAGGACAGCTGTGTGAGGAAGTGCCACTCCCTCCCTAACTGTAAGGAACCTGTGGAAGAAGTAGACCTAGGAAGACATGGGATGAGGTGGTGAGAAGACCCAGCATGTCCGGCCCATTTAAGAGGACCCTTGATGCGTCGGGTGATATGATATGCTTGAGAAGACCTGTTGAGTCAAGTGAAACCAAAGTCACAGCTATAGCCTGTACCCCGACTGGCCCATGGCACATAAAAAGCACTATCCAAACATGATTGATGCCAGTACCGCCTGACTGGCTCCTGTCCCAGTGGCATGTAAAAAGCACCCACTACACTCTCTCAGAGTGGTTGGTATTAGGAAGGGTATCCAGCTGGAGAAATATTGCCAGATCAGATTGGAGCCTGGTGCAGCCGTTGGCTCTCCAGACCTCAGTCAAACCATCCAACCCATGCCAACACGGAAAACGGACATTAAACGATGATAGATGATGATGATGATAATTTTGCACTGTTTATTTTTTGTCATTACTACTATTAATTTCTGTTTTTATTTTTCAGCTGAGCGTTATTGTTCTCTTCTTGAGAAAGAATCTGGAGTAGAAATTCTTCTGGCGCTTAAGGCTGATCCACGACCATATTCTCGCATTAAAGAACTTGCCTCAAAGGTTGTAAGTCAAATCACAGAAAACAAGAACAAGCCTAG
>NC_068981.1:198363810-198364487 GCF_001194135.2 Octopus bimaculoides | reverse complement strand
TCCTCCTCCTCCTCCTCCTCCTCCAGGCTTCCAGACCTTTTCCCCTTTGTTTCTTCCATTGTTCTTTTTGTTAGCTTAATGAACATTTCTTTCAGCCAGATTATCTTTTCTTCTGGCTCCATTGCAGCATAGATTTCAATATGAAAGAAAAAGAAAAAAAGGAAAAACGAAAAAAAACAAAACATAGACTGTCAAATAGAATGGGATCTGTTGTTTAGAAGTCTCATTCAAATAATAAATATGAACGATTGTAATGTTTGTTGTGCGTATTTGAGTTATGTTGGTCAGCAGTGAGGCCAGAGCAGAGAGAAGAACCATCACTTGGAAACGAAAATAGTCAAAGTCAAGAATTAAGTGCCAGGGTTTCCTCTTTTTTGTTTTCCAAGAAAGGAAAAGAAGAAAAAGAGAATTGTTTGGGAATTGAAGAAGATTGATGTACGCTTTATTAATATTCTCCTTGATTGGTCCTAACTGTCACTCTTTAACCAAATATAACAGCTATGGGCAAAGGAAATTGTTATTTTAAATAAAATAACAAAAAAAAAAAAAAGTTTAAAATTACTTGGCCGAATTGTTTTGTTTTTGAAAAGGACAAAAATAAAAAAAAAAATAAAAAAAAATAAAAGAACATCTGAACCAGAAAGGTAAGCAGAGCTTGCCATTACTTGAATAATAAT
>NC_068981.1:198360224-198363800 GCF_001194135.2 Octopus bimaculoides | reverse complement strand
TTTCTTCCTGCCTCTGAAGAGATTCCAGACTGTCACACTTCTCACTAAAGACTTACAACTCTGCCATTCTGACTCTTAATTTATCTTATTTTCATTACAAAAAAAAAAAAAAGTGTGTGTGGGGGGGATTATTATTATTATTATTATTATTATTTCTTGAAATAACTACAGATTGATACTCATGTTGTTATTTTTTTTGATTTTGTTTTCTTTTTAACTGTATTTTCATGGATTTTATGACTCTTTTTGGGTTTTTTTTTTATTTGTAGATTTAGTTATTTTTGTTTTTGTCCTTCATCTTTTAGATTTCTTGAACTCTCTAATATACTGGAATAATTCTTGACAAGTGGAAATATTTACAAATAATGTATAAAGAATATATGAAATCACTTTTACTGCCATTGTAGAGATAGATGAAATTAGAAATAAAGAAATATAACATATTGAACAAAAATTTGAAAAAATACAATAATTTGTTGAAATTTTTATTTTATTTTTATTTATTATGTTTTATATTCTTTGTTTCAAATCTGCTGTTATTTATCATATTTTAGGTTGTCTGGAAAATAATTTCTTTTTTTCTGTGTATGAAGTGTACAACAATGGAAATTGTTTTTTATGTCCTGTGACATGTTTGTTATAATAAAATGTAATCAATGCTGGTCTTTGTCTTTGCAAGATTGGAATCGGTAAAGTTCAATAAATGCTTTACTACAATCGTATGCTGTGTGTTTATTATGCTGAGAGCCAGGAAATGTGATGGGATCTTTTTTTTAAAATTTTATTCTCATAATTCCTGCTTTAAGCAATATATAATTACAACTGGAAAAAAAAAATTTGTCTTTTCAGAATTTTCCTTGTAAGGATTACAAAGTGTTTGGCAGGGTTGCACACTCTAGTGATTGCTAACAAAGTTACAAGGTGAGGAACAGCTTGCAATGGCCATGCAAGTTGTGTCGAAAGGTGAGAGTCAGCGATGTGTACAGCATAGAGGTAGCAGCTCATCAGGGTTTGCTTCCCTTCTTGTCTCTCGTAGCCCTCCAGGCCATTTGAGGCTGGCTGCCCATAGGAATTCCACTGTATTTATGACCAAAGTCATACAGCCTAAACTCTTGGAAGCTAGGAAAGAAAACAGGACCTTGCTACTGCCATCTGAGAAATGGTCTTGCTTGACATGCGGTAAAGGAGTTGTGTGTCCCCTATTCAGAGTCTGGGTTCACAAGAAGGACAGTGGGGTCATAGATAGGCTGAGAGGCAAAAGTAATCTTGTTCAGATGCAGTAAACACTAAAAACAAATAACAGATTGTCAAGTATTTAAGCAGCTCTCAACCGAATTTGTAGTAGGGGTGAGTGTTCCAAAAGCATAGTACCAGAGTAAGAATGGGTTGGAGAAAATTCAGGGAGCTGGTAAGAAAGGGCATCTCTCTGAGAGTGTAGGGCAGATTATATAAACCATTGCTGTTATTAGCAGTCTGAATATGTTTGATATACACCATTTGTCAACAATCGAGCTATATTCTCTGTGAATAGCTTGTTTCCCCAGTTTGAACATGCACCAAGCATATTCAGGCTGATAATAACATTGCAATTTCATTTATCACTGCTTAACACTCCCCCTCTGTAATTTACTTACTGTGAGACGCTGTATAGTGCTGCCAGTCACTGTATGGTGACTGGAAAAGCATTAGGAGGGTAATCTCTTAATTCAGCTTGCAGTGCCATCTGCCGAGTGTCTGTGACTGAAGAGGAGATAACTGCTCTGAAATGCTAGCATCTCACAGTTCAGGTGAGCTGATCTAGGTGTATATATACCATTTGTCAACATGCGAGGTATATTCTCTGTGACAAAACGCTACCAGTAGCTTGTTTGCCCAGTTCGAAAATGCACCAAACATATTCAGGCTGATAATAACATGGCAATTTCACTGATTACTGCTCAGTGCTCCCCCCTCCATATATATAAATTATGTACAAGCTATGATTTTGCTACATGGTTGTGAAACGTGTGTGTTGACTGCTGAAGATTTGCAACGTCTAGAAAGAAGTGAAGATGTGAACACACTGTGTAGCACGTTGTAATATTAGTGTATATATGGGAAAACTGCACTGTGATGTGTGGAGATGATGAGCAAACACTCTAGGTTAATAAAATCCATGGAAGATTAAGAAAGAGATGGGATGAAATGAGGAAAACTGACCTTAGCTTCCCAAAAGACTGCAACCATTGGTGCCACGCAAAGCTGGAGAAGATTCGCTCATCCATGGAGTGTCCCAAAGATTTGCATCCTTTTTCCTCTAGTTAAGAAGTTTAGCACAAATTCTGAAGGTATTTGGACACAACACAACTCGGGTCTTGAAAAGAACATAAACAAAATTTGGCAGCCTCATGTCTTATACTCTGTGAGTATAGAGACATCAACAAATAAGACATGCCACAATGATCAAACATTGAAACCAAGTGAAGACAACAACAGCCATTCTTAACAGTAATTTACTCAAAACGTTGACTCTTTCTTTCTTGCCTAAATCTTGTAAGTGTCTGCTTATACTCTGCCGTTTCATTTAATATAATTAATTACATTAGACAAGTCTGCAACGAATATGATTTTTTTCTCTCATTTATGTGATGTCAGAGATTTCTTATACCGGCAACTAGAACAGGTTACATGTTTCTCCATTGTTGAGATTCAAGTAATTATTATTGATTTACACTGCAGTGTTGTTGTTCTTTTGAAAACTTATCTCCCTTTGACGTGAACTTCTTGTGACAGTGGAGTTGTATTTGTCTCACAAATGACTTGTTCTGAGGCCCACGATTGAATCTTTGCCAGTATTGTGTCCTTCTCTTCATTAAACAACACAAAAACAGTTCAGTTCACTTGAAGTTTATTTCATGATTTGTCATTCAAGAAATAAATTTGAAAGTCTGTTTAACAGCTTTCTGAGATAATAAACAAGCAGAGTGACTCTTCTATGACATAATTGCTACTTGTAATAACAAAACTATTTAATCAACCACTTCGTGGTGGCTTCAAACCTGACAACATTTTGGAACATGCAGCATCTTGCAACATCATGCAGCAATCTTGAGCTTTAGATGAAAAAAACCTGCTTCAGTTGTACAGGAAATTCTTTGTTTTATTCTTCGACAATTATAGGATTTCTTATGAACTGAATCTGCTTTCGCTAGGGACATCTTCACATTAGTTGTTTAGTAGCTGCTGTCAGTCACACGAATCTGTCGTAGGTTTTCATTCAATGAAATCAATTCTTTGTGATCAGTAAAGAATTGGAGTAGGAGTGGCTGTGTGGTAAGTAGCTTGCTTACCAACCACATGGTTCTGGGTTCAGTCCCATTGTGTGGCACCTTGGGCAAGTGTCTTCTACTATAGCCTTGGATCGACCAAAGCCTTGTGAGTAGATTTGGTAGACGGAAACTGAAAGAAGCCCATCGTATATATATATATATATATATATATATATATATATTTATTTATATATATATATTTATGTATATATATATATATATATATATACCACAGTTTGTAATTATAATTAAGTGGAGAATGGAGAAA
>NC_068981.1:198349804-198357183 GCF_001194135.2 Octopus bimaculoides | reverse complement strand
CAGAAATTGGCAACTTATGATTTTTCTAAGAGATAAACCTTGTAAATGTTAAACTTGATATAGTTTTAACACACACACACACACACACTTTGTTCTAAAATGTCATTTGAAGTATATGTGGTTAAAGTGTTATTATTTTAGGTTTCTTAAACGTCTAGGTCTCTGTGATTTGGAAATTAATCACAAAAAAGGGCCATTTTTGATAATATTATTGCAAGTAAGAAATTTCTTAAATACTCTTGAAGATAAAAAGAAGATTGAAATGGTGATGGTGCCAACATAGCTATTGAAATAATTGTGCTGGCACCATCACCATAATTCTTGTCTATCTTGTATGGTTGCTTCTGCTTTTGTGCTGTTTATCTAGCAACATCTGCTTGGAATGACTGGAAGAGTGGTGAGTATAACAAAGAACCATATCAGATAGCTAAAAGGGAAACTAAGTATCAGCTATATCTAGCTGGGACAGAAGCAGAAAGGAAGTGGTTTGTCAATGTCTTACATCGTAAAGATCAGACACTGAAGGTGTTCCAGATTGCCAGACGAAAGAATGAAGATGTTGTGGGAGAGAAGTGCCAGTGGACAGATAATGGTACACTTACTTTCAGTGATCCTGAAAAGGAAGAAGCATGGAAGAGCTACTACGAAAGACTATTAAATGCGGAGAATGAATGGGAGAAAGGGAGTCTTCCTCATGTGAACCCACCAGAAGGACCAGCTATCCTAGTTGACAGTAGCATAAAAGATAAGGTAATTAAAGATATGAAAACAGAGAAGGCCCCTGGTCCATCAGGAGTCACCAGGAAGATGTTTAAGGTATCTGGCAGGGTTGGATACAGTCTATTCACTCGTATAGTTAACCAGGTTATTCAGTAATCCTTAGTGACTGGTACAGCAGCATCATAGTCAGCTGCTACAAGGGTAAGGGGGATGTCTCAGATAGTAGTTATAGAGACATCAGATTGCTGGGCCAAGTGATGAAAGTTGTGGAGAGAGATATAACCCAATTAATTTGGAACAGAATTAGACAAGATGAAATGCAGTTTGGCTTTGTTCTGGGGAGAAGCACCACTGAGGCTAATTTCATGTTCAGGCAACTGCAAGAGAAGTATTTAGCTAAGAACAAGCTGTGGTACTTGGCATTTGTTGGTCAAGAGAAAGCCTTTAACAGAGTACCTCACACTGTGATATGGTGGTCTGTGAGGAAGCTAGGGATAAACGAATGGCTTGTGAAAGCAGTAAATACCAGGGGTGCTGTTAGTAAGGTAAAAGTTGGCCATGGGTACAGTGACAGATTTAATGTACAGGTAGGTTTCCACATAGGGTCAGTTCTCAACCCCATCCTAGTCATCATCGTCCTCCAAGCAGTAACAGAGGAATGTCAAACTGGAAGCTCATGGGAACTCGTATATGTTGATGATCTTGGACTTATAACAGAATTAGAAACGAAATTCCAGGTGTGGAAACAGAACCTTTGCAAAGACCAAGCTCATAGTGATGTTGCAACTCATTTCTACAGCTGAGTGAACAAGGAGCAATCTGAAATAAAGTGTCTTGCTCAAGAACACAACACACAGCCTGGTCTGAGAATTGAACTCATTACCTCGTGATTGTGAGCCTGATGCTTTAACCACTGAGCCATGCACCTTCATGTATTTTAATATTTAGCAATAAATTATTCCTGATGCAAAAAAGATTAAAAAATGTCAATACTGTGAATGATAGAAAGATATCATATTGAATAGTTTTATTCTTACAAAAGACTTAATTTCAATTGGAGAATTTCTTTTTCCCACCCCACTTTTTTTTTGTCTTTCTTTTTTAAATATATTCTTGTTCACATTATTTGTATATTATTGTTATGGCGAGAATCCTGACACCCCCTGTGAGAATGGACAAGCCGAACTTGTATAAGTAGCAGTGTGTTTGACTGAAAGTGAGAGATGAGAAATCGTAGAAAGTAGAAAGGTGTCGTTGGTGAGTTTGTGGAGTCACAGGAAATTGTTGAGAAATTGTTATTGTTTGTTGAGAGTTGTTTTGGATTGGTTACAGTTGTTGGCAGAGTATCTGGGAATACATCAAGTGGAGATGGTGTCTACTCTGTTACATGGTGTTGTATATCACACGGTTATTAGTGCATGACACTAAGGTGACACATACAGTAGGCATGTCACAAAAGTGGTGACAAGGATATCCACGTTACAAAAGTGGCGAAGAGTGATTCAAAGCTTATGTTGGTCATTAACCATTTTTTATGATACAAAAAATTCGTCCATTATGGAAGATCTATAAGCTGACATATCACAGTTGCAAAAGCAACAGGAGTTGCACCAACAACTACAACATAATCAGTTGCTGGAACTGAGGCTGGAGTTGGGAAACACTGCAAGTTCATTTTCACCAGGTGGTGTAACTGAATTTAGTTATAACCCAGGAAAGGATATAACTTTTTCGGTGTACCTCAGAAGATATGATGAAATCTTCAAGGAAGAATGCGAGTGTTAGACAGATGATGAAAAGTGAGATTACTGTTATGGAAACTAGGTGCTTCAGAACATGGAAAATACAGCAATTTTATCCTGCTTAAAAAAACAAAAAAACAAGTGAAATTTGTCTCAATAAAACAACTGAATTGCTATCCAAAATGTTCAGCAATAAGAGTTCCCTGTTTCACACTCACTGGGAGTGTTTGAACCAAGTAAAAGAAGAGGTGGAAGAGTTTGTCAGTTATGCTAGAATTGTAAATAAAATGAGTGAAAAATTTAAGCCGAAGGAATTACTTCTGGACATGTTTAAATGCTTCATCTTTGTGCAAGGTTTGACAGCAAACAAAGATGCAGAAATACATGCACAAATTCTTACAAAACTAGAACAGAAGGGCCAGAATTTAACCCTTCAGGCAGTAGCAGAGGAATGTCAAAGAATTATCAACCTGCAACAGGATATAAAGAAAATTGAAGAAAAAAATTTCTCTTAAGTACAGACATGTTGACTGGGAATAAATACAGAAAAAAGAATGTTAGGACGCAATTCATGCTATGGGTGTGGAAGTCTGTATTCTAAGAAAGACTGTCCATTTAGAACTCAGAAATGTTTTAGTTGTTACAAAATAGCATCTAAAAGCTCACAATGCATAGAGAAACAAAAAAAGGGGGAAAAAAAGACGACATGAAAAGGAAACTACACTGATGGCATTACAATTATTGATACCAAATAATTACAGAGGTATCAAGTTGTTGGATCAGGTAATGAAGGTCACAGAGAGGGTCATAGCCCAACAGATTAGGGAGAGAATCAGTTTAGATGAGATACAGTTTGGGTTCGTTCCAGGAAAAAGCACCACTGATGCTATATTTCTGGTAAGACAGCTTCAGGAGAAATACCTAGCCAAAGATAAACCTCTGTACTTGGCTTTTGTTGACATGGAGAAAGCCTTTGTCAGGGTCCCCTGATCCCTTATCTGGTGGTCAATGAGGAAACTTGGGATAGAAAAATGGTTAGGGAGAGCTGTGCGAGCCATGTACAGGGACACTGTCAGTAAGATGAGGGTTGGCAACAAGTACAGTGATGAATTCCGGGTAGATCCACCAAGGTTCAGTTCTCAGCCCCCTCTTATTTATCATAGTCCTCCAGGAAATAACAGAGGAATTCAAGACAGGTTGCTCCTCTATGCTGATGACCTTGCTCTAATTGCTGAGACACTATCAGAACTAAAGGAAAAGTTTCAGGTGTGGAAGCAAGGATAAGAATCGAAGGGCCTTAGAGTCAACCTAGCTAAAACTAAAGTCTTGATAAGTAGGAAGGTAGACAAAACACAATCCCCTTCAGGTAGATGGCTCTGCTCGATCTGTAGAAAAGGTGAAGGTAGAAACTCTATAAGATGTACCCAGTGTAAGCTATGGGCACATAAGAGGTGCAGCAATATCAAAGGAAGGCTAACTGGGAAGATAGTTTTTGTATATGGCAAATGCTCAGGTGCTATAAATACTGGAAACGTGCAGAGAACAACATCTGTCACATTCCAGAGAGAAAAACTAGAAGTAGTTGACAGCTTCCATTACCTAGGTGATCAAGTCAGTAGCGGGGGTGGATGCTCTGCTAGAATAAGAATAGCCTGGGCAAAGTTCAGAGAGCTCCTATCTCTGCTGATGACAAAGGGCCTCTCGTTCAGAGTAAAAGGTAGACTGTATGACGCATGCTTGCGAACAGCCATGCGTAAGCTTGCAAGAAATGAAGCCAGTACGCTCCACTGGATGTGTAATGTCAGTGTGCACACATGAGAGAGTGTAAGCGCTTTGAGAGAAAAGTTGGACTTAAGAAGCATCAGATGTGGTGTGCAAGGGAGATGACTGCACTGGTATGGTCATGTGTTGCATATGGATGGGGACAGCTGTGTGAAAATGTGCCATACCCTAGCGATTGAGGAAACCTGTGGAAGAGGTAGACCCAGGAAGACCTGGGATGAGGTAGTGAAGCACGACCTTCGAACATTAGGCCTGACCAAGGCAATGACTTCTGACCAAAACCTTTGGAAATATGCTGTTCTTGAGAAGACTTGGCAAGCCAAGTGAGGCCATACCCCATGGCCTATGCCAGTGGTGTAACCAGCCCACTTATGCGTACTATCTTTCATTGGACAATAAACTCTTCTTGCAAAGACCTGTTGAGGCAAGTGAAATCACAATCAAAATCAAATTCGCTGATGTAGTTGATGACGTTAAAAGCACCATCTGAGCGTGATCGTTGCCAGGGCCGCTGACTGGTTCCCATGCCAGTGACACATAAAAAGCAGCATTCGAGCGTGATCATTACCAGTGTCACCTTACTGGCACGTGAAAGACAACATTCAAGTGAGGTTGTTGCCAGTGGTGCTGAACTGGCTCCTGTACAGGTGGCACATAAAAAACACCATTTGAGCGTGGCTGTCACCAGTACCTCATGTTGGTGGAACAAAAAAGCACCCACTACACTCTCGGAGTGGTTGGTGTCAGGAAGGGCATCCAGCTGTAGAAACCCTGCCAGATCAGATTGGAGCCTGGTGCAGCCATCTGACTCGCCAGTCTTTAGTCAAACCGTCCAACCCATGCCAGCATGGAAAGTGGACGTACGATGATGATGAAGAGGAGGACGTGGAAAAAAATTGGAGAACCTACATTAAAGAAAACATTGTAAAGTGTGCAAGGTGTCACAAATTACACTTGGTCAGCAATATTACATTTTGTGGTAAAACTTGTAAAGCAAAAGTTTTGGGTTCAATAACTAATGCAACAGACTTGTTTGACTGGATGGAGTTGTTTGATTGTTCCTAAAGTGTCAGACGAATTGAAGAATAAACTTGCAAATGCTTTTCTTGAAGTGCTGTCAGATGAATTAGGTCTGTGTACGAAGACTGAGGCATGTTTTCTAATAAAAGAAAATGCCATACCAGTATTCAAACCAAAAAAGAATGGTACGTTTTTGTGTGATAAAACATTAGAAAGATTAGACAAACTTGGAGTCATCCAAAAAGTGGAATATGCAAAATGGACAGTTCTTACAGTGTGTATTAAAAAAAAAAAAAGACTAACAAAATGAGGGCTTGAATGAATGCCTGAAAACATGTTACTATGTGCTACCTGCCCTGGAGGATATTTTTGCAAAGTTAAATGGGGGCAAGATATTTTTGAAACTGGATCTCTCTGATGCGTGCCTACAAATTAGAGCAGACGAGGAATGCTCAAAATACTTAACAGTGAATATACATAAAAGACTATATAAATATAACAGATTACCATTTGGTCAATTTTTTGACAGGTTATGGATGCAATTCTATATCTCAATGATATATTAATTAAAAGTGAATCTTGTGATCTGCATGTTGAGCATATAAAATGTATTTTTGAAAAAATAAGAGATTACGGTTCCACACTGAGTGAAGGAAAACATGAAATTTTCTAACCTAAAATTAAGTATTTAGGACAAATTATCAACAGGAAGGGACGATGACTGGATGCGTCGAGGGAAGACGCAATTAGAAATATGCCTCCTCCAACTAATACAGCAACCTTACAAGCTTTTCTAGGTCTAGCGAATTATTATCAAAATTATATACCAAATATGCATGGATTGAGCTCCACTAAATAATTTGTTAAAAAAAGATGTGAAGTGGAATTGGTCAAATAATTGTCAAAAGGCACACATTAAGACATCGTTGCAGAGTGAGAAATTATTTGAATTTGTATTTTTATTTTGCTTATTTTTCAATGTTTCTTTCATTCTTGTAATGTAACTCTCCTCTATGAATTTCATTTTTATATCATGCACTGTCACCAGCAGTTTCTGGATTATATGATACATAATACTTCTCACTTCCTTTTCTGACTGCAATGATGCTATCATGGTCTCTTTTAGCAGTTCCAAGCTCTTGGGAATTAGCCTTGACAAGCAGTCTGCTTGACCAGTTTTCTTTGACAGAATATGCTGCATCTTAAAATTGTAGTTCAGCAATATTGTACCCCAGTATTGTAGTCGGTTCTTTGATCCAAAATTTGATAGTAATGGTCAATGTATAACAAAAAACTTCTACCACGTAGAAATTTGTGAAATTTTTTTTACTGCAAAAATAATCGATAGAGCCTCCTTCTCTATCTGACTATACTTTGTTTTACCACTGCTATCAGTGAACTACTGGCTTCATATTTCCATCTTTATACATGTATAACAAGACTGCTCCTATTCCATACTCCAAAGTATCAGGTGCTACAACGATGTCCATTCCAAGATCGAACTACACTAATGACAAGTCAGAAATTAGTATTTTCTTTGTCTTCAAATGCGTTTTGGCACTTTACTGACCAATTCCATTTTATTTCTTTTTTTTAGTAAATCGTTTAATGGTGCTCACAATTTATGTATATTTGGAATGTACTGTTGATAGTAATTTGTTAGGCCGAGGAAAGCTTGTAATGTCGGTATATTCGTTGGAGGAGGCATATTCTTGATTGTGTCTGCCCTCGACGAGTCAGGACATCTTCCATTCTTATCTATGATTTGACTTAGGTATTTGATTTTAGGCAAAAACACTTTCACACTTCTCTTCACTGAGTGTGAAACCCTAATCCTTAATGTTTTTTAAAGACACACATCTCACGTGTTCAATATTCTGATTCTGCAATTCGCTTTTGATTAACACGTCATCAACATAAGGAATAGCAAATGGACAGTCAGCCAACATCGCGTCCATCACCTGTTGAAATATTGCAGGTGCTACCTTCAGTCCAAAAGGTAGCCTATTGTATTTGTATAGACCTCTGTATGTGCTGACCGTTAACAGCTATGAGCATTTTTTATCTACTTTGATTTGTAGATATGTGTCAGACAGATCCAGTTTTGAAAATATT
>NC_068981.1:198343906-198349774 GCF_001194135.2 Octopus bimaculoides | reverse complement strand
GTTTAGCTTTGTAAAAACAAATACCTTTGGGGATTCAGTAGTGGATAATGGTTCATTTTTAAGCAGTCATTTAAACCGGTCGAAAAATCGGCACACAACCTAATTTTGTTATTTTTCTGTTTTATACATAGTCAGAGCTGCCCTTTTGTGTAATCCACCTTTTCAATGATTCTGTTGTTTTCCAATCTGTCCAACTCATCGTCCATTTGCTTTATTGCTGCAAAGGCACTTTCCTATTAGACTTGAAGAGAGGTGTAACGTTATTATCTAATTCAAAACACGCTTCAGTCTTTGTACATAGACCTAGTTTGTCCGAGAATACTTGCGGAAACATTTAAAAAAATTTTCTCTTTAACTCTTCAAGCAAATTATTTTTAGAGGGAAAACTGTTTACATTTTAACGATAAAGATTTATGATGAGGTCCCATAAATCGAATAATTCTAACCAATCAGAACCAAACAGATCAGTTGCATGTTTAACGACGAAGACTTTCGCTTTGCATGCTTTCCCTCGAAATGTGACATTAGTCCACATTTCGCCCATGAAATGTAATTTGTCGCCCATCACGCTAAGAGCAGATTTTGCTGTTTTTCTCAACATAGGTTTCCCTATTTTCTTCCATGTGTCCATATTGAAATATTACTTCCAGCATCCAATTGAAGTTTAATAAGTATTCCATTTATTTTTACGTATACAAATTTTTTTTATTTTGAAGTCGATTTTTGTTTCTACTGAGAGCATTTTTTTAATGCTTGACTTTCGTAATTTTGTTCTGTAGTGTGAACTCTTGTGACCAATTCTTTTGCAATGGTAACATTTTTGATTTTTAAATGGACAGATTTTTCTGAAACGTATTCCCCAACATCCATAACATGGATTAGGACGTGGCGCTCTTTTTTGGTTGTACTTTTCCGGTCGGCATATCTTTACTTTTGAGGCATCCTTTTCTTGAATTTTTTCTACTTTGTGTTTCAGGTTTACCATTCTTTGGCATTCTTCTGCCACGGACTGTAAGGTTAGACCTTGGTTCGCTTGTTCCAATTTAGAAAGAATTCTTGCCTGAATTTTGATATCTTTGCTCGTTGTAAGGCTGTGTATGAAAATAAGACACTTGAACATCTCAGGTGTAAGTTCTTTGAGTTTAAAACTTTCACACATCCTGTTGACTGTTCCTGCGTATGGGATAAAATCATCATCCTCTTTTCGCGTTATATTCCAACACTCCAGTCGAGTGTTAAATAGAGAAGTTTTATCAGCAAATATGTTAGACAGTAATTCTATTGTTTCTTTAAAACAAATTTCCTTGGTTTTTTTGGGAAATATGAAATTACAGTAACATTCATGCTCTAATGGTGTTAATTTTTGCAATAACAATCTCACTTTTTGTTCTTCCAACCATGATTTAAAATCTTTCTTAAAAATCTCTTTGTAGCTTATGTAATACAATGCAAAAGTTATACCCTCGTCTGGGTTATAACTGAATTCATTAATCGAGTTTGAAATGCCATCAGGCAAAAACGAACTAACCTCATTTTTGGACTTCTTTGAAAATTGTTGTTGTTATAGTTGTTGCTGTAATAGTTGCTTCTGCAATTCCTGTTACTGCTCTTCTCGTTGCTTTTGCAACTGGACTATGGAAGCTAATAGGTCTTCCATTATTTAACAAGTTGTATCACAAATAAATTGTTAAATAACCTACATGAGCTTCGAAACCCTGTTGTAATGTAATTTATTATGTACAATAAATAGGATAATTAGACAACAGTAACAACAATGTAACAACAATGTAACGAACTAACAAATCTCTTCACGAACCAACAATCAATATTCCTTGTAAACTTACCAACCGACACCTTCCGACTTCACTGCGAACTAACAAACTTCACTCGATTCCAAACTCTGAGTTTACTTGGATCGTTACTACTTATAATTTACTTGGACCAGTCCATCACTCCCAAGGTTGTGTCATAACTCTCATCACAACAAAACCAATCACCAACCATTATTATCAATTTTTGGTTCCAAAAATGGAATTCCTACCCATACAGCAAGTTGGTTACAATGCTGGGGTACAATATTGAAGAACTACGACTTTACGATCGAGTACATACCATCCAAATGGTTAGGCCACGCAGATTGTTTATCAAAGCTAATTCCAAATAATGCGGAACCATTGGGAGATATGTGACAGCTTCATTACAAGCATAAAATGAAATAAAAAATATTTTGTGTACCATCATTCAGGAGTTGCAAGCAACTGTCCAAGATATAAAAATAGAATTGGAGAATAACAAATTCGTTATAAAGATGAAAGAAACGGTGAAAGTAAAAGAAAATGAAAGTATTTGCAACACAAATGCAAATCATTTTTCTCTGTGTGACAATGAGTTGATGTATACACAAAGAGTTGTAGTGCCATCCGCACTACAGAAGCGTGTATTAAGTGGATTTCATGTGGGACAGCCAAGGATTTCAAGAATGAAATCAGTAATGAGAAGTTATGTGTATTGGCCTACTATGGACCATGATATTGAACAATCGGTGAAATCCTGCAAAGGTTGTGCTCTTGCAGGAAAGTCACCACTGGTAAAATTCCAATTGTGGCCTAAGACAGATAGTCCATGGTCCAGGCTACATATCGATTTTGCTGGACCGGTAAATGGCACATTATCTGATCATAGTAGACAGCCATACCAAGTGGACAGAGATATGTAGATACAATCAATCAACCTTGAAGGTAACAATAAGGTTCCTTCACAAACTCTTTGTACAATATGGTGTATCAGATAATGGGATGCAGTTTACGGGGTACAAGTTTTAAAATCTCTGTAAAATGTATGCAATCAATCACATCTCTACTCCACCATACAACCTGAGATCAAATGAACAAGCAGAACAGTTTGTAGACACAGTTAAGCGAGCACTAAAAAAATCAGAAAATGAGGTAGGGAATGATGCAGCACTAACTCAATTCTTAAGGGTTTACAGAGTAACACCTAACCTGAATGCCTGTTCAGGCAAGTTGCCGCAGAGCTAATGTTTGCTCAGAAGATAAATAAATTTTTGATAAATTGTTAACTACAAAAAAAAAAAAAATTATACAGAAAACACAACAAAGTATTTTAATGTGGGAGACAAGATTCATTTCAAAATATATAAGAATAGGAGACAAGGTTGGGAGGAGGGTATAGTGATGAAAAGAATAGGCAGTATTATGATGTACATCATAAAAGGTGAAATAGGGAAAGCACAAATGACATTTGAACCAGTTGAAAACTAGACATATAGAAGAAAGAGAAGAAATACTAAAGGAAGTGTTTAATGACTTTTTCGATGTTCCAACACCAAAAGAGGTTGAACCTAGGAAGATCAACAATAGAAAACATAAATAAATAGAACGACTAGAAATAGTCCTGAAGTGAAAGAAGTATTGAAACTTCTGAGGAAATTAGAATCTCAAAAAAGGCAGAGGTGATGATGAAAAAAAGAATAAAATTAAGTAAAAATTTGCACTTCCTACAGAAGTCAAATCTCAAAATGAGAGATGTTATGGTGAGAATTATAACACCCCCCTGTGAGAATGGACTAGCTGAATTTGTATAAGTAGCAGAGTAATTGAGTGTGAGCGAGAGATGAGAAATCGTAGAAAGTAGAAAGGTGTCGTTGGTGAGTTTGTGGAGTTGCAGGAAAATGATGAGAAGTTGTTATTGTTTGTTGAGAGTTGTTCTGGATTGGTTACAGTTGTTGGCAGAGTATCTGGGAATACATCAAGTGGAGACATTTCGTGTCTACTCTGTTCCGAGGTACTATATATCACACTGATATTAGGTGACACATACAGTAGGTACGTTATAAAACTTATGAATTTTAATTAATTCTATAATTATAGAATGTAATCAGATAATTAGGATATGCCTGAAAATCATGAAAAATGACATAAACGCTGGGATAATAAATATTATCAGCAGCAGAATTGTAAGAATCCTGTAAAACTTTTAATCCATAATATCCTTGCATCACTCTTCCCACAAGAACACTGCATTTGTATATTCTCTTTATTCCGTAATGGTCAGGAGTAGAATAGGTATGACTTGCGGAATATCGGATGTCTCTGGCAAAATAAACACCTTCACCAAATACTGTGGCTAAGAATAGAAAACAAAAGATATATATATATATATATATATATATATTGGCTAAACTGGCAATATGACCATCCCCAAGTACAACAACATATATATATATATATATATATATATATTAGGTACAGTTATAAGAGACATACAACAACCCTTTTGGCTTTAATGTGGAAAGTTAAAGATGAAAGGACCAATTTTAACATCAAATGGAAAAATCTTCTCTAAATTAAGATCTTATATTAACAGTGTGTTTGCATAAAAAAACTGTCTCTTTAAAAAAACTCAAGAAAGTTTAAAAAATACAGAAATTTGAAGAATGACATTTTTTCTTTATGTTCACATTTCATTCATGAAATTTTAAGGATTATATAAATAAAACGTCAATAAGTCATACATCCAAGGTACTGTAAATTCAGATAGCTGGTCCCTCTATTGGGTTGACATTCGGCAGATTGTATGATGCCTGTGTGCAAACAGCCATGCTACATGGCAGTAAAACATGGGTTGTGACAACGAAGGACATGTGTAGGCTAGAGAGAAAACAAGCCAGCATTCTTTGCTGGATGTGCATCTTGAGAGAAAAGTTAGGCACAAGAGGCATCAGATGTGGTGTGCAAGAGAGATGACTGTGTAGGTATGGTCATGTGATGCACATGAACAGGGACAGTCGAGTAAAGAAGTCCCTATCTCTAACTGTGAAGGGAACCTGTGATAGAGATAGACCCAGGAACACATCAGACAAAGTGGTGAAGCATAATCTTTGAATTTTGAGCCTCACAGAGACGATGACTAGAGATTGAGACCTTTGGCGATATGCTGTGCTTGAGAAAAACCATCAAGCCAAGTAAATTCGTAGTCATGGCTGATGTTGGTGTCACGTAACTGGCATGCATGCCGGTAGCACATAAGGTGCAATGTTCGAGCTATGGGCTTCACAGAGGCAAACTGGCTGAGTTCCTTTTGAGTGTTGGGCCACACAGTAGCAATGACCGAGACCTTTGGCATTATGTCATGCTTGAGAAGAAGACCCATCGAATCAAGCAAAATCCCAGTCATGGCAGATACAGGTGTCACACAAAAGGCACCCAAGCCAGTGGCACGTAGAAGCACCCACTACACTCTCAGAGTGGTTGGTGTTAGGAAGGGCATCCAGCCATAGAATACCATGCGAAATCAGACTGGAGCCTGACGCAGCCTACTAGATTACCAAACCTTGGTTAAACTGTCCAACCCATACCAGCATGGACAATGGACGTTAAACGATGATGGTGATGATATATCTTACAGTGCTTTTCTTTGATTTACAAAGATTAAAGAGAAGCATTAATGCTAACCAATCTCCAGTTTAGAAGGGGATGGGGACACACCCTTCCTCCCAATTCAGCAAGGAAAACAAATAAAAGTGTCGATTCCACAATAATAAAATACACCTGGTTTACTCTAGAGTAGAAGATGTTAGGAAGGGTACCTGGCAGTAGAAACGATGCCAAACGTGGAATGTGTAAGCAACATGACGTCCTCTGTCCTCTCTGTGTGAGAAAGGACCAATGTGGACAGTGACAGTCTGTCCAATTCAGGCCAATATGGAGGGTGGGTGGATGATGATGATGATGATGATAATATACTTACCATTTCTACCACAATAGCTACGGTTGAATCCTGATTCATTTATTCCATTAACAGATCCTGCAGCAGTACCATGCCAAAGGCCGTGAACTTCATTTGTAA
>NC_068981.1:198339906-198343806 GCF_001194135.2 Octopus bimaculoides | reverse complement strand
TTGAATTACACCAAATCTTAGAACATTACTCTTTTCATTCATGGCATCCAAGTCTTCACTCGGCCAGACTTCCTGCTATCACATGATCTGTGTTAATCCAATGACCACATGATCTGTGTTAATCCAATGACCACATGATCTGTTAATCCAATAATCACTAGAAGTTGTTTAATGCTATTCGAATCTGTAAAACATTTCTGTTTGAAACAACAAATTCTGTGTGGAATGTGTTAATCAAAGAATATATTAATTACAACTTAATGATTCCTTCCTGTAATAAAATGTTCATTATCAATTACCAAAACAATTATTTTTTTTTAGATTCTGGCAAACTTGACTCAAATAATAACCACTTGTCTGGAAACTGCTGAGAGAATGGGAGCAAAAAGTCTTGCATTTCCTATATTAGGAGGTGGAAAATTGAGGTACCCTATTGAAGAGCTACCTGGAACTATGTTTGAAGCAGTGAAAAACTACTCAGATCAGAATTCAAGCCAAATCAAAGTTGTAAACTTTGTGGTTTATCCTCAAGACACGTACATAGTAAAGGTTGGTTGTTGTATTTGTTGTTTGTTGTTTTGTGTTGATATTCTTGGAATTCACCAAAATGATATTCTGCAAAATAGAAATGACCCTCATAATCATTCAGTGTCCTTATTCCATACCATCAGAAACACGTGTTGTTGACTGAGTTGAAAAAAGGTGCCAAAATTGAATTATGAGTATTGAAAGTTTTTCACTTAGATTATAATTGAACATGTAGTAACACCTGCGCATGCGTAGTCTTACGCATGCGTAGAATTAATAAAGCAAGCGTTTCCCGCTCAATTCATTCTCTTTCTCGCTGGCCAGCGATTGAGCATGGACGTGTGTTTAAAGCTGTCTCTACATCTTTCGGTCTTATACTCGACAGCTCGTTATTCTCACCTCTAAAGATGTATAACTAAAGATATGTATGTTTATCACCTAAATAAATGTTGTTTGAGTTGTTTAGTCTGGAGTTCAGCGTTCCGTCTATTTCTTCAAATTTTTTAGTAGAAAGTCAGGAATACAATCTAAAGATGTATAACCCACTTTCTACTAAAAACATATACAAGAAATTGCTGTCACCATTCACGTAGATGATTTGGCCAATATCATCATAGATAGTCAATAAAACATATACCAGATAAGAAGCACACACTCAAGGATAGAGCAGTAATTATCATAACAAAAATTTTAATTTTGGACATAGAGTTACCAAACGTTTCGTATCCACAAAGCTAAAACCTTGTGGACAGCTCATATGACTCTGCACAAAGTCAAAAAATTAAAATTTCCGACGTGAGGAAACGCTCAGAAATCGAGATTTAAGTCTTAACATATAAAAACGGTAATGAAGATGGGTTGTCTCCCCTGTATCAGAAGCTAAAACAACGCTTCCAACCCGAAACGGCTTAAACGGGGTAATCCAATTTTCCAGTTGCGCTTGAAGTGGACACATTTAGGAAAAACTTCTTTATGACTATTTATCGTGCTAGCTTTAGTATAGTCCTTAAAAACCTTGGCTCCCTCCATGATGCCGATTTTGCAATGGCCATTCCCATTAATATATGGGCCTGGGTGATCTATTATTAAGTTAAATAGGTTTGTCATTATTAAGCTGGTGTTTGGACACAACATGGAATCTTGCTACCAATTTCAATTCCATGAATAATTTTTTACAGTCACTTAAACAAGCAAATTTCATTTCCTTTTATTCTGTAAGTAAAAATTCCTCACCAAACTACAGAATATTCAAAAGCCCGTTCCTCATAGGAAGTTATTCTATAATACAATAAATGGAAATATTAATTTAAAACAATATTTGTGATAGAAGCAATGAATTAAAACATTGCATTGTAATTAACAGAAATTAATTAAGAAATTAATTTTTGATTGAGTGATAATGAATTATTTGCTTACCTTTAACAGAAATTTAAAGAATATTTCCAAGAAATTTCAACAGATGGTTCAGCTTCATCATCAGGTAAATTCTTTCTGTTTACTTATATAAAATATTAAGCCAGTGTCACGTAACTACTACCTGTGCTGGTGTCAATCAAATAGCACCTGTGCCAGCGGCACATAGAAAGCACCCATTACATTCTTGGAGCTGTTGGTGCTGGGAAGGGCCTTGAACTCTAGAAAGCATGTCGAATCAGACTGGAACCTGGTGCAACCCCCACCAGCTCACCAGTCCTCAGTCAAATCGTCCAACCCATGCCAGCATGGAAACCGGACATTAAACGATGATGCTGATGATGATGATGGGAAAGCCAGTACAGATGTGTATAAAGAAGTGTATGCCCAGTAAGTAATTAGATCCAATTGTAGAAATATATATATATGTATATATATGTGTGTGTGTATATATATATATATATATATATATATATATATATATGTGTGTGTGTGTGTTTATATATATATATATATACATACATATCATCATCGTTTAACGTCTGCTTTCCATGCTGGCATGAGTTGGACAGTTTGACTAGGGACTGGCACAGGGGCCAGTCAGCTGCTCTGGCAACAATCACGCTCGGATGGTGCTCTTAGTGCTCCACTAGCATGGACGCCAGTCATCGAATTGATTTTGATTTCATTTGCCTTAACAGGTCTTCACAAGCAGAGTTTAGTGTCCAATGAAAGAATGGTACACCTACATGAGCTAGTTACACCACTGGCATAGGCCACAGGTTATGGTTTCACTTGGCTTTCCGGGTCTTCTCAAACACAGCATATTTCCAAAGGTCTCGGTCACTAGTCATTGCCTCGGTGAGGCCTAATGTCTGAAGGTTGTGCTTCGCCACCTCATTCCAGGTCTTCCTAGGTCTACCTCTTCCACGGTTTCCCTCAACCGCTAGGGTGCAATACTTTTTCACACAGCTATCCTCCTCCATTCTCACCACATGACCATACCAGCGCAGTTGTCTCCCTTGCACACCACATCTGATGCTTCTATATATATATATATATATATCTTCGAAATGCTTAGTTTTAGAATGGTGGCAGCTGATGAAGGAAATGTTTTCTATATGGCCTGTGTGTTTTCTGTGCTCTGTTTCTCATTTTGTCCACGTTCTTTTGTGACGTCCTGTGGTTGGCGTTAGGAAGGGCATCCAGCTGTAGAAACTCTGCCAAATCAGATTGAAGCCTGGTGTAGCCTTCTGGTTCACCAGTCCTCAGTCAAATCGTCCAACCCATACCAGCATGGAAAGCAGACGTTAAACGATGATGATGATTTCTGTTTGTTGTAATAAATTATAGTACATATATTTTTAGTTTTCCCTGTTCTTATGTTTAGTTATCTTGTACTAGACATAAGCCAAAGCCTGTGCGATATTTGCTTCATTTATAGACTGAAATACAAAAGTGACCATAGATCAGAAGTTTATATGCATCCATGATGAAATTGGCCAGAAGGATACAGTTCTATCATCTACATGAAAGTTAACAGCCATGGGGTTGATGAAATAAGGACCAACTGGGCACTGGGGTGGAGGTGGGGCTCGATACAATCACGTAGCCACCCCCACCCCACCCCCCAAATCTCAGGCCTTGTGCCTACAGTAGAAAGAATTATCAATATTATTATCATTATTATTATGTTCTACTTTTCCTTTCTTTCATACAAGCTGCAACCAAGTCTCAACCAAGGAAGTCACAGAAGAAAAAATCTAGGCATCAAAAGGTGAACACAGGTGAGGTACCATGCATTTTGGAAAACTGATTTCTCTATATAAAGTGATGGAAACATCTTTTTCTTAAATTTATAAAACTGAATGAATTTACAGAGAAAAAAATTTACATATTATTATTATTATTATTATTTCTTCTTCTTCTTTTTCTTCTTCTTCTTCTTTGTTGAAACAA
>NC_068981.1:198334541-198339896 GCF_001194135.2 Octopus bimaculoides | reverse complement strand
AAACAAATATTTTCTCTCACTCTTTGTGACCATATTTTTTTTCCATACTTGCCCATCTCTTAAGAACACATGTATTAGATAATCATTGACTTATCTAACGCTAATTTCTAAAATCACCTGTAATGCATCTACATCATCATCATCATTGTTTAACATCTGCTTTTCATGCTAGCATGGGTTGGACGGATTTGAATGAGGACTGGCAAACCAGAAGGTTGCACCAGGTTCCAATCTGATCTGGCAGAGTTTCTACAGCTGGATGTCCTTCCTAATGCCAACCACTGCGAGAGTGTAGTGGATGCTTTTACATGCCACCTGCACAGGAGCCAGTCCAGCGGCACTGGCAACGACCTCGCTTGAATGTTTTCTCACGTGCCACCAGCACAAGTGCGAGTGAGGCGATGTTGGTAACGGTCATGCTCAAATGGTGCTATTTACGTGCTGCTGGCATGGAAGCCAGGCAGCTGCTCTGGCAATGATCACGCTTGGGTGGTGCTCTTAGCGCTCCACTGGCACAGGTGCCAGTCATCGAATTTGGTTCAATCACAATTTTGCTTTCACTTGCCCCAACAGGTCTTCGCAAGCTGAGTTTAGTGTCCAATGAAGGAGAGGTTGGCATGGGTGCCAGTCGTCGAATTTGGATTGATTTCATTTGCCTCAACAGGTCTTCGCAAACAGAGTTTAGTGTCCAATGAAGGAAAGGTACGCATAAGTGGGCTGGCTACACCCCTAGCAGAGGCCTCGGATTATAGTCTCACTTGGCTTGCCAGGTCTTCTCACGCACAGCATATTTCCAAAGGTCTCGGTCACTAGTCATTACCTTGGTGAAGTCTAATGTTCGAAGGTCATGCTTCACCACCTCATCCCAGGTCTTCCTTATTGACGCAACTGAAATCGAAATTGAACCAAATTCGCCAACTGGCACCCATGCCAACCTTCCTTCATTGGACACTAAACCCAGCTTGCAAAGACCTGTTGGGGCAAGTGAGATCGAAACTGAAACAAATTCGATGACTGGCACCTTTGCCAGTGGAGCGCTAAGAGCACCATCTGAGCGGGATCACTGCCAGAGCAGTGGTCTCGCTTCCGTGCCAGTGGCACATAAAAAGCACCATTTGAGTGTGATTGTTTCCAGCTTCACCTAACTGGCACTCGTGCCAGTGGCATGTGAACAAAACATTGGACTGACTCCTGTGCAGGTGGCATGTAAAAAACACCATTTGAGCATGGCTGTTGCCAGTAACGCCGGACTGGCCCTCATGCTGGTGGCACATAAAAAGCACCCACTACACTCTTGGAGAGGTTGGCGTTAGGAAGACCATCCAGCTGTAGAAACTCTGCCAAATCAGATTGGAGTCTGGTGTAGCCATCTGGTTTGCTAGTCCCCAGTCAAATCGTCCAACCCATGCTAGCATGGAAAGCGGACGTTAGATGATGATGATGATATACACACACATACATATATATATATAGTGATAGTGTAACACAATCTGTAAAGATCAGGAAGTTAGGAAGCATCAAGCGTGTTTGTAACTTGTATAGGTGACAAAAAGGAGGTTAATACATGATCAACAAAATAAAGGGAAATTTGAATGAGACAACCATTGCTGAACTATGGCAGTCATCTAACCAAAGATTCCATCTCTCTGCAGACACAAATATAAGAAAAAGGAATGTAGTCAGGATTTTGGATAATTATCTGTTTTGTGCTTTTGAGAGATTCATCACAAATTATTTATTCACAGACAATTCCTGACTATTATGTGTATGAGGGTAAGTTTAAAAACTCTGCAATTGAATTGGGAAGAGAATTTTGATAGCTTCCGTTACCTAGGTGACCAAGTTAGTAGCCGGGGAGGGTGCGCTGAAAGTGTAGTTGCTAGAATAAGAGTAGCCTGGGCAAAGTTTAGAGAGCTCCTACTTCTGCTGGTGACAAAGGGTCTCTCTCTCAGAGTAAAAGGCAGACTGTATGACGCATGTGTATGAACAGCCATGCTACATGGCAGTGAAATGGGCCGTGACTGCTGAGGACATGCGTAAGCTTGCAGGAAATGAAGCCAGTATGCTCCACTGGATGTATAATGTTAGTGTGCATACTAGACAGAGTGTAAGTACCTTGAGAGAAAAGTTGGACCTAAGAAGCATCAGATGTGGTGTGCAAGAGAGATGACTGCACTGGTATGGTCATGTGGCGAGAATGGATGAGGATAGCTGTGTGAAAAAGTGTCACACCCTAGCGGTTGAGGAAAGTGAAATCGGAATCAAATTTGATGACAGCACCGCATGACAGGTATCCATGCTAGTGGAGTGCTAAGAGCATCATCCGAGCATGATCGTGGCCAAGTCCACTGTGTGACCCCCGTGCCGGTGGCACGTAAAAAGCACCATTTGAGCATGATCGTTACTAGCGTCACCTTACTGGCACTTGTGCCGGTGATACATGGAAAACAGCATTTGAGCATGGCCGTTGCCAGTACCGCCTGACTGGCCCTCATGCTGGTGGCATGTAAAAGCACCCACTACACTCTTGGAGTGGTTGGCATTAGGAAGGGCATCCAGCTGTAGAAACTCTACCAGATCAGATTGGAGCCTAGTGCAGTTATCTGGCTCACCAGTCCTCAGTCAAACCGTCCAACCCATGCCAGCATGGAAAGCGGACGTTAAATGATGATGATGATGTTGATGAAGTGTGCATAATTATATGTGTGTATGTAAGTATGTGTGTAAGTATATGTGTGTGTGTGTGTGTGTGTTAAATTTTTGGAGGCTCAGTTAGAGAAATATAAAAGGTAAAAAAAAGAATTGGAAGAAAGAAAGCTTTCTGTTTTCTTACCAGATTGTCCATAATTCTGACTACTTCCTTTTTCTTGATTTATAAAACTGGTGCACCACTTCAAACAATCTATGCAAATATGCAAGAGAGAGGAATGTGGCTGGTATGGTCATGTGATGCGTATGGAAGAGGAGAGCTGTGTAAAGAAGTGCCAATCTTTAACTGTGCAGGGAACCTGTGGAAGATGTAGACCCAAGAAGCCATGGGACGAAGCGGTGAGGCAGGATCTTCAAATGTCAGGCTTCATGGAGCCAAAGACAAGTGACTGAGACCTTTGGTGATATGCTGTGCTTGAGAAAACTTGTCAAATCAGGTGAAATCGTAATTGTGGCCGTAACTAGTAGCCTGATCTTCAAATGTTGGGGGCCTCTCAGAGGCAAGGGACGAAGTGGTGAAGCATAACCTTTGATGTTGGGCCTCATGGAGATGATGACAAGAGACTGAGACCTTTGGTGATATGCTGTGCTTGAGAAAACTTATCAAACCAAGTGAAACTGTAGTTGTGACCATTGCCAGTGCTATGTGAATGTCACCCATGAAATCTTAGTGGTGGCCATTGCTGGTGTCATGTAAATGGCACCCATGCCAGTGAGACGTAAAAAGTACTCATTACACTCTCGGAGTGGTTGGTGTTAGGAAGGGTGTCCAATTGTAGAAACCATGTGAAATCAGACTGGAATTTGGTGCAGTTCTCTAACTTACTAGTTCCAGTCAAACTGTCTAACCCATGCCAGCATGTAAAGCTAGCATTAAATGATGATGGTGGTGGTGGTGATATATATGTATGCATGCATGTATGTGTGTATGTATGTATAAATAGGCAATAGGTTTCTCTAGCCAGGGGCAGAAGCAGAAAGGAAGAAGTGTGCCAATGTCTTAGAGCATGAAGATCAGAGACTTGAGGTTTATCCAGATTGCCAAACAATGTGTCAGAGAGAATCAAGATGTGGTGAAAAAGAGATTTGTACGTTTGGATAATGGTATGCTTGCAGTCAATGACTCTGAAAGGGAAGAGGTGTGGAAGTCCTACTATGAAAGGCTCTTAAATGTGGGGAATGAATTGAATAAAGGGAATCTCCCCTCATAAGGATATGAAGACAGGGAGAGCCGCCTGGTCCATCAGGAGTCACCACTGAGATGCTTAAAATATCTGGCAGATTCTGTAACAGAACTAGAAAAGAAATTCCAGTTGTGGAAGAAAAACCTGGAACCTAAGGGTGATCTTAAGGTTAACTTAGCAAAGGGCCTTAAGGTTAACTTAAGTAAACAAAGAGGATCCTTCTCCCATCAGGTAAATGGTCCTTCTCAGTATATAGGAAAGGTGTAGGCAGGAATTCTATACAATGTAGATAGTGCAAGCTATGGACACACAAGAGGTGCAGTGGAATAACAAGAAAATTATCTGAGAAGGTAATGTTTGTCTGTGGAAGATGCACAGGAACCATAAAAACTACAGATATTCAGGAAATTGATTTTCTCAAATGTTCTGGAGGCTCTTTAGAGGTAGTGGATAATTTCTGCTACCTAAGGGAACCTAATTAGCTGTGGGGGAGGATGCACAGAAAGTGTAATTGCTAGAATAAGAATAGGGTGGAGAAAATTCAGAAAGCTTTTACCTGTGTTGGTAACCAAAGGACTCTCTCTCTCTCTCTCTCTCTCTCTCTCTCTCTCTCTCTCTCTCTCTCTCTCTCTCTCTCTCTCTCTCTCTCTCTCTCTCTCTCTCTCTCTCTCTGAGTGAAAGGAAGACTGTATGATGCATGTATAATAATGGCAATGCTACATAGGAGTAAGACATGGACCCTGAATGCAGAAGGTGCACAAAGTTTAGAGAGGAATGAAGCTAGTATGCTCTGCTTGATGTGCTAGTGCATTGAGAGAAAAGCTGGGCATAAGAGGAATTAGATGCAACATGCAAGAGAGAAGAATGTACTGGTTTGGTCGTGTGATGCACATGGGTGAGGACAGTTGCATAAAGAGGTATCGATCACTTGAAGTGGATGGAACTCGTGAAAGAGGGAGACCCAGAAAGATATGGGACAAAATATTGAAGTTCAGTCTCAAGACACTGAGCCTTATGGAGGAGATAAGAAAGGGCTGAGATATCTGGCACCTCCAGAAGACCCATCCACCACAGCAGAGTTGACACTGGCGCTGGTGCCATTTAAAGAGCACCATCTACACTCTGTAAAGTGGTTGGCATTAAGAAGGGCTTCCCGCTGTGGAAATCATGCCAGAGCAGACAACGGAAGCTGGTGTGGCCTTATCAGCTCCTGTCAAACTCTCCAAGACATGGCAAACAAACTATCAATGATGATGATGATGATATACATATCTTCATCAGCAGCATATTCTGTTACCGTTTGTTTTCCATACTGGCTCGGATGCTTGGATGCAATCTGGCACCTCCAACAAATGTATTGTGCTTTAAAGTCAGCTTTGGTAGGTGTTTTCAGGACCCCACCACCACCACCACCACTACTTCAGTACTCCCACTACTACCGCTCTGTTTAATATTTCCATAT
>NC_068981.1:198333419-198334441 GCF_001194135.2 Octopus bimaculoides | reverse complement strand
CGAGCCTACGCTCTTCAGCAGAAAGGAACACAGAAATAAACAGGGAGAGAGAAAATAAAAAAGGTTTAGTGACCAGCGATCAATCATGGTGAATAATATAAATATACATACATATATATATATATATATATGATGATCGTTTCGTCTTGAGAAATGATGAAATAGAGTCGTTAACTGTTATTTGAGGTAAGATGTACCAAATAGAGTCGTTAACAGGTATTCGAAGCAAGGTGTTTCTCTGAGCACACCTCTGTATCATTTCCGTTCCTTTATACAACCATAAATAAATAACTCTGCTTCACAGCCTGGCCATTAGTGAATGGATGAAACAGAAACATATTCAAATGTGTGTCTGCAGATGATTAGAATGCAAATTATGAAAAATAATATAAGATTAAATTTTAATTAGAGAGAGAGAACAAGGCCAGCAATTTCATGGGAGCGGGTGAGTTGATTATATTGACCCCCAGTGTTCAGCTGGTACTTATTTTATAGGCCCCGAAAGGATGAAAGGCAAAGTCAACCTCGATGGAATTTGAACTCAGAACGTAAAGCCAGAGGGATTGCTGCTAAGCATTTTGCCCAACATGCTAATGGTTCTGCTGGCTTGCCCCCTTCAGCCTGCGTTTTATATTAAAAGGGTAAAGACCCCTTTCAGTCATGAATGACCATGGGATTGTACCTAGAAAGTTCTCCTCCCAGGCACAAGTCCACGCAAGGTTTGTTTATGGAAGACCAGCAGTCACCCATCCATACCAGCCTCCCCTCTCTCCGCACCACCAATGTTATCCAAGGGAAAGGCAAAGGCCAATACAGCTTGGCACCAGTGATGTAATAACACACAGCCTGCTCTGGGAATTGAACTCATTACCTCATGATTGTGAACCCGATGCTTTAACCACTGAGCCATGCATCTTCATGTATTTTAATATTTAGCAATAATTCTTTCTCAAGTAAAAAATGACAACAATATTGTGTGAATGATAGAAAAATATTGTTTTGAATAGTTTTATTCTTAGAAA
>NC_068981.1:198331679-198333292 GCF_001194135.2 Octopus bimaculoides | reverse complement strand
ATATATATATATATATATTTATATAATTGATATTAGAAATAAAAATATAAAATAAACAGAATTGGAAGTCCTAAAACTCTGTAACACACACACACAGGGGTTCATCAAGGATCAGTCCTTAGTCCCCTCCTTTTCATCATTGTCCTCCAGGCCATAACAGAGCAATTTAAGACCAGCAACCCTTGGGGACTACTATATGCTGCTTCTCTTGCCCTCATAGCAGATTCCATATCAGAACTAGAAGAGAAATTCCAGGTGTGGAAGCAAAACCTGGAATCTAACTTAGCAATTGCTAAGGTCCTAGCAAGCAAGAAAACTGACAGGACATCCCCAACTCAGGTAGGTGGCCCTATTCAATTGGTAGGAAAAGTGTAGGCAGGAACTCCATACTGTGCACCCAGTGTAAGCTATGGACAAACAAGAGGTGCAGTGTATTAATAGGAAGGTTAGCAGAGAAGATAGTTTTCGTATGTGCAAAATGCACAGGGTCCTTAAAAACTTTAGGGATTTGAGAAATTGATTTTCTCAAATGTTCTGGAGGCTCATTAGAGGTAGTAGATAACTTCTGCTACCTAGGGGACCAAACTAAAAGTGGGGGAGGATGCAAGAAGAGTGTGATGGCTAGAATAAGTATAGGGTGGAGAAAATTCAGAGAGCTGTTACTTCTGTTGTTCATGAAAGGTTTCTCTCTCTGAGTGAAAGGAAGATTGCCTGATGCTTGTATGTGGACAGCAATTCTACATGGTAGTGAGAGATGTGGGCCCTGAATTCAGAGGACATGTGAAGGTTAGAAAGGAATGAAGCTCGTACGTTCCACTGGATGTGCAATGTAAGTGTACAGGTTCAACAGAGTGCCACTGTTCTGAAAGAGAAGTTAGGCATAAGAGGAATTGGTTGCTGTGTGCAAGATGCATGTCTTCAGATCTTGTTTTTCACTTTAGGCAATTCTTACTGAAATCCTGGGACCTTCAAGCTGACAAGAATTTTAGGTAGTGATCTAATGGGGACAATCCCTTGTGCTTGACCTTTTTTCTTAGTCTGTGCATTTGAAAACAAGCCATGAGGCCTTTTCTCTTTCCATTTTGAAGAGAGGTTATAGGATACTGGCTATTAGGGTCTGACGAGATGTGTAAAGTGAAGCACTTTATGGATGCAAAACCCTGGTTAACCCTAACTAACATTCTCTGAGATCCATATGTATATATATCGTCCTATGTAAACAAACAAGTTTGTTTTTGAAGCGTTAAAATGTATTGTAGAACAAGTAGAAAGATTTTTTTTATTCAATGCATAAATACTGAACAGTATATATATATATATAAAGGATAAAATTCTTTTAAGAGCAGAAAAAATTTGCTGGCAGCCAGCCATGAGAATTGAACTCACACTCCTCTAATATTCGGTTGGAGTGCTCTACTCTTTAAGCTAAACTGCCCAACTGGAAAATTCCTCTGCAAATTTAGAAATTATAAAGTCATACAGAAACACTAGATGTCATGTAGATTACGTCCTATGTAAACAAACAAGTTTGTTTTTAGGGAGTTGAAATGTATTGGAGAACAAGTAGAAAGATAGATTTTTTTTATTCAATGCATAAATACTGAACAGTATAT
>NC_068981.1:198324843-198330806 GCF_001194135.2 Octopus bimaculoides | reverse complement strand
TGCATCCGCCCTGTTTCTTTCCGAAGGCATGAAAACCATGATCAGCTTCAGTCCGAACTCGGCGATCAGCTCTCCCAGAACTCCTAGGCGGCGTTTCACCAACATCTCCGCCGCACCTTTCCTCGACTGCGAGTCTGTCTTGCGGTATCCAATCCTTGAAGCTTGCCCCGACCCAAAGTACACCAGGAATAGCAGCTGCCTCTCCCAAACCTAGACCGTCGCTTAACACGTCTTGTCCTGACCACAACCCCATTCGAAAAGGGCACGAATCCCGATCGAGGCTCCCTCTGCCCTTTTCCCCCTTCCGGTCAGCCTCCCCAGACACTGACGTCATACCACAGATGCAGCTACAGGAACACTCATCCATGTGCGACTACAGGATACACCGATATTATACAACTGTTGAAAGAGCAGCCTCTCCATGCGCTACCAGAGAGTTCGAGCTCCTAACCACCGGGTGGAAGTAGCAACCAGAAAACTACACAATCCGGTACCTTCATCTAGATCAACAACAAGAACAGAGAAACATGAAGACCAAATGAACCAGATAACAGACCTCATCAGAGGCTAAGACAGGCATTCAAAGCCCCAGCCAGAAAACAAGGCTCATAAATCAGCCTCTATTCAAACCAGTAAGCTAGGTAGGAGTGCAAAACTGGGCGATAGATAAACCATCTACTCTTAAAGTATTTTTATTGAGACACCATCTCTAGGAAGGTTGCTAACCAAAGCTAAAGAGTACCATCCTACCTTAACGCACTGTGTTGAATGGCCATTGACTACGAGAGTAGTTCCTTCGCCCTTTAACAGGTCTTATTTTTGGTCCTGCAGGGTGTGCAACAATCACCCTCCCCACTAAGCAATGCTCAGTGGGGTTTTGCCAGTTTAGTCGCCAACGACCCGACCATGCAACAGGTTGTACTGGATTACATGGTGCCAATAGTGCACAAGAGCAACCTGACATGTATGTCTAGCAATCAACAACACCCCTTCTAATGACTTTCTTGCAATTGTTGATTTACAAAGATTAAAGAGAAGCATTAATGCTAACCAATCTCCAGTTTAGAAGGGGATGGGGACACACCCTTCCTCCCAATCCAGCAAAGAAAACAAACGAAAGTGTTGGTTCCACAATAATAAAATACACCTGGTTTACTCTAGAGTAGAAGATGTTAGGAAGGGTACCTGGCAGTAGAAACGATGCCAAACATGGAATGTGTAAGCAACATCACGTCCTCTGTCCTCTCTGTGTGAGAAAGGACCAATGTGGACAGTGACAGTCTGTCCAACTCAGGCCAATATGGAAGGTGGGTGGATGATGATGATGATGATGATAATATACTCACCATTTTTACCACAATAGCTACGGTTGAATCCTGATTTATTTATTCCATTAACAGATCCTTCAGCAGTACCATGCCAAAGGCCATCAACTTCATTTCTAATATTTGGATTTTCTACCTCAAACTTTTTCTTCAATGCTTGGTATCCCAGGTATAATGTTTTATTTTGAATTCTCTCAATCTGTAGAAAAGGAAATACATTTATGAAAAGACAATTAATTCACTTCTTTGACAAAGAAATAACGTTTGTGGTAAAAAGCCCCAACCCTATCTGTTTCTTTTGTTTTTTTTTATTTGATACCAATTTTGATTCAACTGTAAATTTTGGTAAGGCACAATAGTTTAGCTGCAAAATGGTGTTGCATTTACAATTCAATGCAAGAAGTTAAAGCAGAGGAATTTTTGTTGAGCCAAGATTTCTTGTGAATATCCAAAAACACATAGAACCATCACAAAATAGGTTCATACCATGAGATTTAAATCTTTTATGCAAAGAAAACGTCGCTTAACATTTTTAAAACAATAAACCATCAAATATTGTTTATAAATAGAACTAAAAATACAAACACTGATTATACGAGATGAAGGAGAATTCCGACGGAAAGTGGCCTGGATGTCATCATATTCTGGTCCATTTGTGACTGGAACAATTTTAATTAATTCCTCGTCTCCCATTGGTGACCATGTATCAGGGATCAATTCTAGAGTCCAAGCAGAAATCAAATATTTCAGAACAAAAATAAAATTATGAACCCTTTTTCTGTTTAAAGTTTTTTAAAAAAAACAAAAAACACAGGAATATTTTAATTAATTTTGAGGTTTAGACAAGGAATATGGAAATATTAAACAGAGCGGTAGTAGTGGGAGTACTGAAGTAGTGGACGTTAAATGACGATAACGATAAACTATCATCATCATCATCATCATCATCACCATCGTTTAACATCTATTTTCCATGCTAGCATGGGTTGGACGATTTGACTGAGGACTGGTGAAACCAGATGGCTACACCAGGCTCCAATCTGATCTGGCAAGGTTTCTACAGCTGGATGCCCTTCCTAATGCCAACCACTCCTAGAGTGTAGTGGATGATTTTTATGTGCCACCAGCGTGGGAGCCGGTCAGACGGACCTGGCATCGACCACGTTCAGATGGTGCTTTTTACATGCAACCAGCATGGGAGCCAGTCAGGGGCCACCTGCCACAGCTACGGTATTGGTTTTACTTGACACAGCAGGTCTTCTCAAGCATATCATATCGCCCGACGCATCAGGGGTACTCTTAGCTGGGCCAGACTTGAATGGTTGCGATCTCACTTAAATTGTAGGATCTTCTTAATCACAGTATATCTCCAAAGATCTGTTGTTATTGCCTCTGTGAAGCCAAATGTTCAAAGGTCATGCTTCACCACCTGATCCCACATCTTCCTGGGTCTACCTCTTCCACAGTTAGGGGTGGCACTTCCTTACACAGCTCACCTCATCCATATGTAGCACATGACCATACCAGAACAGTCATCTCTCTTGCACACCATGTTTGATGCTTCTTATGTCCAACTCTCCCCTCAGGGTGTTTATACTCTGTCATGTATGCACACTGTCATTACACATCCATCAGATCATACTAGCTTCATTTCTTTCAAGCCTACGTAAGTCCTCAACAGTCATGGCCCATGTTTCCCTGTCATGTAGCATGGCAGTTTACACCCTTGCATCATACAGTCCACCTTTCATCCTGAGTGAGAGGCCCTTAATTGCCAGCAGAGGTAGGAGCTCCCTGAACTTTACCCAGGATATTCTTATTCTAGCTGCTACACTCACAGAGCAACCACCCCCACAACAGACTTGGTCGCCTAGGTAGCAGAAGCTATCAACTACTTCTAGTTTTTCCCCCGGCATGTGATGCAATGTGTCTTCTGTACATCTTCAGTGTTTATTACCCCTGTGCATCTGCCACACACAAAAACTATCTTCCCAGTTAGAACTTCCTTTGATATTGCTGCACCTCTTATGTGTCCATAGCTTACACTGGGTACATCTTATGGAGTTTCTACCCATGCTTTTCTACAGATCAACCAGGGCCATCTACCTGAAGGGGGATGTAATTTGTCAGCCTATATATTTAAGTTAGATAAGGCCAGTTTATGGGATTACCTTAGATTTACTGTCCATAAAGGGCTTAGCTTTATGGTGTATCATCAGATCCCAAAAGCTATTGGCTAAAGGCATCTCTAGAATATGAAGGGGGGGGGGGGGAAAGGACCCCAATACTCTGTGTCAACAAAGGTAATTATCTCCCCTTGGCTACTGACCAATGATATTAAAAAAAGGGATCGTACCCCTTTGGCTATCAATCGCTGGTGACCCTGTTGTCCTGTGGGTTCCAATAGGCTTGGAGGAATTTCCTGAAATGTAAACACAGTCTGAAGATTTCCGTACTAGAAATTTCCGTACGACCTCTGAGGATCTTTAGGATCCTTGCCCGTTCTGCTATGCATAATTTACAGCAGCTGGTCCCATTAATGTATGGGCCTGGGTTCTCTAGGATTCTCTATGATGTTGTGTATGGAATCCCATCGTCCATACATGGCTGGCTAATGACACTATGAATCTGCTTTCCAATATCCTGACGGAGGATCTGTGGTTAGAGAGGCGTTGTTTGAAGGAGTTCCCAGAACAGCTGATGTATCTCCATGGCCATGTGGCGGTGCTGGCGTCGCTGCCACCTCTGTTGCTCAAACTGGCACTGCTGGTGTTGGTAAAGGTGCCATTGTTGTTCTTATGGCCATCACCATAGAGGGAGGTACTGTCATTGCTGTGGTAGATGTCATTGGCAATGTCTGTACTGCTATTTCCGTCAGGGAGACTGCCATTGCTGTTGTCACTGGTATTGTTGTTGTCCCTGGTGATGGTCCTGCCACTACTGCTATTGAAACAGTTATCCCATGGGATGACAGGGTCACCGGCGATCAATAGCCAAAGGGATACAATCCCCTTTGTTGACAGTAACAATGTCTTTTCTTCCTCCATATTCTAGAGAGGCCTTTATCAACAGGTTTTGGGATCTGATGATATGCCATAAAGTTAAGCCCTTTATGGATGTCAAACCTAAGGTATTCCCATAAACCAGCCTTATTCAGCTTTAATATATACTGCTCTATACTCAGAGTGTGCTTCCTTCTTCAGATTTATGTTTATGGATGATGTATATATATATATGAAGACCTGTTGAGGCAAGTGAGATCGAAACTGAACCAAATTCGATGACTGGCACCCGTGCCAATGGAGTGCTAACAGCACCATCTGAGTGGGATCACTGTCAAACCAGCGGTCTCGCTTCTGTGCCGGTGGCACATAAAAAGCACCATTTGAGCACGACCGTTTCCAGCTTTGCCTTACCGGCACACGTGCCGGTGGCATGTGAATAAAACATTGGACTGACTCCTGTGCAGGTGGCACATAAAAAACACCATTTGAGCGTGGCCGTTGCCAGTTCCACCGGACTGGCTCTCGTGCTGGTGGCACGTAAAAAGCACCCACTACACTCTCGGAGTGGTTGGCGTTAGGAAGGGCATCCAGCTGTAGAAACTCTGCCAGATCAGATTGGAGCCTGGTGTGGCCATCTGGTTCACCAGTCCTCAGTCAAATCATCCAACCCATGCTAGCATGGAAAGCAGACGTTAAACGATGATGATGATGATATATATATATATATATATATATATATATATATATATATAGTGGTTGATGATCAGGACATTTCGCCCTAGAAACCAAACCAAAACTGAAATATGATCAAAATGAGGACCCTTTGTCTGTCTTAGATGAGTAGTGACATCTGAATCGAAACTCGCACTAACTGAGACAACTTGCCAATCTTATCAACATGGAGAGTTGATGTTAAACGATGATGATGATACACATTGTCATATGAGTAGTCTGTGTTTCACACACACACACACACACACACACACGTATATATCAATCAAATTATACAGTACTGTAGATGCATTATAGGTGATTTTAGAAATCAGCATTAGATAAGTCAATGATTATCTAATACATGTGTTCTTAAGAGATGGGCAAGTATGGAAAAAAATATGGTCACAAAGAGTGAGAGAAAATATTTGTTTCAACAAAGAAGAAGAAGAAGAAGAAATAATAATAATAATAATAACAATAATAATAATAATAATAAAAAAATAAAAAAAAAGATCAGACAAAGAAGACGCGTTTATTAATTGACATGAGTATTCCCTCTGATCATAATATAGCGGCGAAAGAATTTGACAAGATCAGTAAATATAAAGACTTGCTAACAGAAATTGAAAAAATGTGGCACCTCAAGGCGACTACCATACCAGTGATTGTAGGATCTCTAGGAATGATAAAAAAAAGGTACTGAAACCTATTTGAAAATGATACCAGGCTTACCATCCCTACAGGAAGTGCAAAAAATCGTGCTAATTGGAACGACTCATGTACTGAGAAGAGCATTATCGCTGTGAAAACAACATTCATTAATTAATTTTTTTTTTTTTTTAAAATTTATGTTTTACCTGTGAATTTGTGTGTGTAAACTGGGAATGCATACAACGAGTTTCTCTGCCCTATGTGCACG
>NC_068981.1:198320072-198324298 GCF_001194135.2 Octopus bimaculoides | reverse complement strand
TGGGGTGGGGTGGGGGTGGCTAGGTGATTGTATCGACCCCCCACCAGTGCTCAGTTGGTCCTTATTTCATCAACCCCCATAAATTTGGGAGAGCAAGGAGTTTTATGGCATGAGCTAAATACTGCTATTGAAGCAAAATGGAAGCAGTGGGGTGAAAGGGTAGGATCAGGGTGGGTACGTTGGTTGCAAAGAGGAATGCTTTTGCAGAGGCTGGATGGCCACCCTGCAGGATGAAGAACAAAACCTGTCAAAGGGTGGATGAACTCTGCAGATTCAACAGCCATCCAAAAAGCATTTCTTTAATAGTATTGCTGCCAAAAAAAGTCAATAACAAGAAGAATGAACACCCAACAACAAAAAGATCACAGATTGCCTGTATAGGGATAAATCTACCACCACAATAAATAGAGTAACGAAAGGGTTAATGAATCAATATCATATAGTTTCTCACAAAACATCTGTGACCATTAGTCACCTGACTTCAATGAATTTCAGGTGACCCAATCCTGCAGAGCTCTTCCCCTCCCACTGAAACAATACAATCTTCACTATCAACCAATGCAGAATTATATATTTTATTGTTGAATGCTATTTCTCTCTCAGGGAATCTTAATTGTACTTTGATATTTGTAGTCTTGTGATAAATCATTCTTATATTTCTGCCACAATTGTAATAGACTATTTACTTCACAAATCTTGAGAATAATTGCAAAAAGATCTCTCAAAGAAATCGGTGTGCATGGCTCTGAAGCCTCAGATGTTGTTCTATAACACTGATTGTCATTTTCTAACAAATTTAACATCAATTGTTCTTAGGAAGGCGAAGGAAGTCGGTCCTCTTATTTCACGAAGAAGCAGCCTCAAAAAGAAACAGTCATGGTGATTCGGATGCACAGAGTAAATTCTTCTGATTGTTGAGTCAAATTTTATCCTTGGATGACTCCCAGCATCAGCTCCTCTTTTTTTTTTTTCTGTGCCATGTGTTGTTGCTCCATGTGTTGTTGCTCCATGTGTAATAAGACAGAATCGTTTCGTTGACACAATTTAAAAAATGCTGTAAGAGTTGTGTCTTTGAGATTCAGGGCTACATGTACAGGTGTTTCGTTAGTGAAAGAAACTCTCTGAGACCATTTTCAAGATGCTGTTGTATTGCTGGATGCCTTTCATGAATAGGGAACCCCAAAATACACCAGAATGGATCATTGCTGCTGATATTTCTACCAAGCTTGTATTGAGAACCTTCATCTTGAACATTTTCTTGTTGTAAGGCAGTTATGGCATCAGCGGATCCTTTATTTATGTTCTTGCACACATATTTAATAGATTTCACAGAACTGCAAAATTCAACATTTATGTGAGCATGGAATGCCTTTGATACAAAGAGACAAAAGGGTACAATCCATGGCAGGCAACCATAGTTTGAAACCCCACCATCTTCTGGTGTTCTTCTCGCGTGGGAGGGGTACCCATACTCACTAAACTGAGTTTGAAGTAGAAATTTCTTTGGGTATCTTTTTGTACATTTACCACCAGCCATGTGAGGTGAACTGCGATTGATACAACCACAAGGTTCATGCACCATGTGATTCTTGACTATTTCAAATAGGGTTGGATCTATTACTGGATTGGGTAACTTGGCTGATATTATTGAATCAATTCAATTGGAGTTGATTTTTGTGGTAAGCCACAGCAAAATATGAGCAGAAGGCAGACCTTGTTTTTGCCACTCAGTGGTATACATATAACATTCTATTGACCAAAAGATTTGTGAATTATTGTTGATTAAGATTCATCAGTTTGATTAGCTTCAAGCAAAACACTCTGGCCAATAGATCTTGTCAATTGATGTATTTTTGTCCACTCATTTGAAGCAAATGTAAAAAAAAAAAAAAGGTCAGGTTTTCCATAATTACAAACACAGGTGATTGCATCTTGTGTCTTCCTCACATGCATATATTATGAACTATCCATGATGCTGGAAGATCAAAAACAAATTTGGCCCATGTCTCTTCCTTGCTCATTGTAATTTATAAGATCTTTGAGATGGATATATGAATCTACTCTAAGCTTTTGATGAGTTTTGATGTATCAAAGCCTTTTTGATTCAACTTTTACAAACATGTCAACTGCAAAACTGATGGAAGACATTTTGACTTCTACGAAGAAAGTTGAAAGAAACGAAACATGCTTTCTGGGATTATTTCCAAATTGTGGGATGCTAAAGTGAAAGCCATTTTCTCTATATACAAATAATTATATATTATGATTATAATGGAATTTAATATGAAAATAAAAATTGGTGAGATAGCAGACATAAATACTGATGCATGTCCTATGTGGATATCTCCCACCACTATGTGGATATCTCCCACCACTATGTGGATATCTCCCACCACTATGTGGATATCTCCCACCACTATGTAGATATCTCCCACCACTATCCACACTACCCTTGGCAGGGCATGTTCCATGGACCATGCCTCTGCTCTCTCACCCTGCGCTTGCCCTGCTCCCGTTTCCCCTCACCTACCACCTCTTCACTCTGCCTATCCAATGCACCATTCTCCGAGCCTTCCGGCGACCCCAGTCTGACCCCTCTACCTCGTACATCTTCCCCAACCCACCCTTTTCTTTTTTCTTCCTTCAAGCAAACCATAACCTGCATAGCCCTAACCCCACCTCCCAACCTGGCTCATTCTATTTCTCCCACCCATGCTATCATACCTACCACTACCTCTCCAACACCACCATCCCCACAGACACCCATCTTTGTCCCTGTCACATCACCGACTCCTTTACCTGTACTTCTAGTAACATCACCATCAGTCAAACGGGATGCTACTTGGCTGATCGGTTTGTGGAGCACCTCCAGGACATCAGACTTGGCAATGACACCCCGGTTTCGCATCATTTCTGCTCTACATTCAATACAACATCTGTCTGTGTTCAGACTATCTTTGCGCAGGGTCCATCCGGACTCCCGCCTTTTCTGTGAACAGGAATGAATATTCTCTCTTCGCCCCTTTGTGCCACATGGACTCAATGCCCCTCCTCTCTTCGCTCCTTTGTGCCACATGGACTCAATGCCCCTCCTCTCTTCCTCTGATACCTACCTCCTTTCTTCATTGATACCACTCCACACACACTAGCACTGACCACTTTCCAGAACCCACACCACACACCATCTTCCACACATCCACACACAATCTTCAACAGCATCACCACACATACCATTATATGAGCAGCCACACACACTGTAACTGTACACACACCCACACTGGCACGTAATACCTGAACACAGGTTACATATACATACACATGCAACATGCATTAACACACGCTACATACATAGACAAAATTAAACTTACACCCACATATACACCCCATATACATGCATAATATTTAGTTACAGATACACACACCACATCAAAAATCACACCTCAACTGCTACACACAACACACACACTTACACATGTCGGAGTCACTAACCCCTATTCACACACATTCATTTGGGATCACAAGCACTTTATTATTTCCCTTTCTTTCAAACTCTTTTTTCTAATCATTCACCAGGCTTGACTACTAAATCTACAAGTTTTTTTTTATCCTCTCTCTCCCCTTATTTTCTCTTATTCCTTTTGTTGAAGAGCTTAGGCTCAAAATATAAAACACTTTTTCATTTTCCTGAATGTTAAACTAATACACCTGCTTGTTGTTCATACACCTGTCTTCATCTTTTATTTTTCTATAAATTTCAACTTTTTATATATTGTTAACAAGTAGAATCCATGTTGGAGATGGTATTTTGCACCTTTTACCATAAGAGAGAATTTATTTCCCCATGGTAACTACAGTGAATTTGCCTTTAGAAGTTAAAATATATCACAAACATATTTCATTTAACTAACCCAACGTTTACTTCTTCCTTATCACTGCTTGGCACTGTGTGTGTATGTATGTGTGTGTGTGGGGGGTGTATGTGTGTGTATGTGGGTGTGTGTGGGGGGTGTATGTGTGTGTGTGGGGGGCTGTATGTGTGTGTGTGTGTGGGCTGTATGTGGGTGTGTGTGTGTGTGTGTGTGTGTGAAGGTGTACCCTTGACTTGACATCATGTGATTGTTGTAATTGAACATCATTGTCATAAAAGCAATGTCGTTTACTGTCATTCTTCCTTGAGAAAACACACCTGGTCATGGGGAAGTTTTACCTTTGCATGAAAACAGGTG